>NW_022599259.1:0-4126 GCF_009176505.1 Sitodiplosis mosellana | reverse complement strand
TACACCCACTTTTCATCGCCGGTGACAATTCGATACAAATTACTGTGCTTTTATGCTCATCAAGATTTTTTTTGCATATCATGATTCGTGCTTTGAGTTACGCTTCAGTGAGTTCATGTGGAACTCATTTTCCCAGCTTCCGAATCTTCCCCATTTCACGCAAGTGTCTGGAAATGGTTGCCTGGTCGACTTCTAACTGCATTGCAAGTTCATGTTGCGTTTGGGTTGGATCTTCATCCAACAATTCTTCCAATTCGGGATTTTTACACATTTTTGAATGACCTGAGCGTTCTTTATCTTCTACTTCGAAATCACCACTTTTGAAGCGTCGAAACCAGTACTCACATGTTTTGATTAGGGTTTACAAACGTTTCGACAAATACCGCAAACGGTGTTATAAAAACGTTATTTTTCTGTAGTGTTTTTTTTGACAGTCCAAAATACCGCAGAAATAACGATAAAAAACGAAAAAAACGTTTTTTGGGCGGTATATAACGGCTCTGTAAAAAAACGTTTTTAAGAAACACTGAAAAAAATAACGCGTTTTTAAACTCTAGTTTTGATCGATGGAGTATGATCAACGTAAATTTCCAACAGCAAACGATGACTTTCTGCTGCACTTTTTTTCGAATTAAAGAAGAAAAGCAAAACTTCCCTGAAATGCTGTTTATTTGGCACGTACGCTGACATGATTGCGGTCTAAAAAATTATGTTGTTTACATTTTTCCAATTTGACACCAAATAAAAAATGAAGCTATAAGACGAAACTTTGACATGCAGGTAGCTACAGTATGGTCAGATGCGATACAATACAAGTTACGCCATCTCTTATTAATCCCTCAAAACTTTTGCATACACCCAATAATATTAATATAATACATTTTACGACTCACGAATAGATATGTTACTCTGAACAAATAGTTACGAAATGATCTCCCAGCCTAGAGACTAAATCTGAACTTGAATGTAAGACAAGCATCTAATCCGAATGTCGAAATCTAATCATTTGCTATCAAGTAAATTACATCTTATAGTAAGTTGTTTGAATTGAGTAGACCATTGGTACCGACCTTAAAGCATCAACCAGTAGCTCTAAGCAAACAGCGCCACATACTTTGACAGTAATATTTGACACTGCTCAATATTTGACTATGTAAGCTCGAGGTAAGTGGGTCTATGGCCGTGATCAAAGTTTGGACGAACTCTATCTTGCAAATGAGGTTATTGTTAGTGAACTGCTACAGCGGCGATTGGCACACTGTATGATTTTATCTCGATGCATCCACCCCAGTAACGAAACTTTGGAAACACTCAATCGTACACACGCATCCAAATATATCTTATTTATTATCTAATTGGCTTAATTATTCATTTTATTGCGTGGCAATTTAAATTTTATTGCTTCTTATTTTATCGGCCCACTATCAGTCTTTTACATAACACATTTTTCATTCGCGACAAATCAGTTGGTTGTCGAGTTTAGTTATCAACAGGGTGTCGTTGGAAGAGTCTTTTTTAAATCAGAGTTTTCAAACGAACAAATCGATTTTACTGTTAAAAGCTACCAGAATCAAAAAAGAGAATCAGTTGGAATTCGAAGCTGAAATCTCACAAGATTTATTTCCATAACATGGGACAATCAAACGATGTACTAAGATCAGATAATGAAGGAATCAGTCGATTTCGACGCATTTTGCCTCAGGTACGAACTTCATATTCGGAAATCCTTTATTTGAGAGTTCATATAACACGAAAAGTAGTTGAAGTTGCCACATACTAAATTTTGATATTCATTTGAATCTAAAGACACATACGTTTTCATTCTGAAGTACCTTTTGGAGTTATATTTTTCGTTTTTATTAGTTTATTGCTTGCATGGTAAAAAATATGATCATAGTCGATACAGGCTTGACTTATGCAGTGCCAACGATTTTAATTGCGGCAATGACAGGTATTTCAAATGAACATAATCGCAATGAATATATTTCGATTACACCCGTGCAAGCATCTTGGTTGGGTAAGTGTCAAATCCATTTTTTTAAATTCAGAAACGAATTGATTTTCTTCAATTTGGTTCTTCTTACACCTTTCCTAAATTTATTGACCATTTTTTTGTTATAGGATCGATAAGCAGTTTAGTTCAACCATTTGGCAGTCTTTTATCGGCCTTCATCACAGGTACTTTCGCCGTAAAATATTGAGATTCATGAGATAACGCCCAGAGAATCAATTCAGCATAGATATATCTGAAATGCTGGATATTCAACGGATGAGTATGTGTCGTTCTGTGTGCGCGTGAACGGTAGAGGGGTTTAAGTTGCACGCACACAAAGAGAAAAAGACGGACAAACAAAGTGTGTGTACTATCACTGAGTAATGAATCTTGACGATTGACAGTTGTTGGCAATCCTGCGATTGTTTCAATATATTTATGTTGATTGGGACTCACTCACTAAATTGCTGCACAGTATATCTAGTAACAATTCAGTAGCAAGCGAGTTTTGCTGTGAGAAGCGATACACAATGCTTGTGTGTGTGTATTGGTCAACACTGGCAATGAAACGTCATTCCATTTCTTTGTCTCACTTTCTCATATACGTAATTGCTTAAACACTTCAGCAACACATTAATGTTCTTGTTCTCCATTTATCCCTTTCGTTCAACTGTGTGTATGTCTTTCGTTTCTTCGCTCCAATTGTGTGCGTGTGTTGAAAACGAATGTTGACCGAATCGCGCATTTGTTTTGATGCACAACGGTATCGCAAAACATGTTTGTGTGACGTTCAGCCGGTATATTTTATTCCAATAATATTAATATTGGACGGTTCATTTTGAAAAAAAATTGCATTTCGGAGATTCAATTGAAAAAAATGTGTATCGACTTTGCGTTTTGTCATAATATTTTGGTTGTGATTTGCTTACTCTTTCGCCCAGCTGACAGTTCATACGCGCGAATTACGCTTGTTTGTGAGTATGCGTGACACATCAATAGAAAGACGAGCAAGCGAATTTTGACTGTGAGAAGGATTTGAAACAAAACGCTGTTCTCTTCATGTCTCACTTTCTTAAATGCATTCAGTAGCACATTGATGTTCTTGCTCTCTTTTGCCTTTCGTCTGACGGTGTGCGGTGTGCGGTGCGCGTGTATTGTTTCAACAAACAAATTCACCGTCTATGCACACAATCGACGCGCGATGCTAAAAGCAAGGCGTGCATGTGTATGTGTTTAAACAGGCCACAATGTGTCGTTGAATGTTATGTGTTTATTATAAACGTTTTTTGGTTGGCAGAACCATGCTTGTTTTTCAGCATTTATTATAAACGTCAAAGAGTCGGATACTTTATTCATCGTTTGTACACTGTACAATGTTCCAGCACGCACACTCGAAGCACTTACCGTTCATTAAAAGCAAGAACCGATAGACTGAGTGCACACACAAAACGAAGCCTACTCATCAGATGAATTCTCAGCATTTTAGATATTTTTTTGCTGAATTAATTCTCTGATAACGTCATTCATTTAAAATTGTTTTCTTTTTGCTAGATTCACTTGGCCGTAAGCTATCGATGATACTCGTCAACATACCGTATGCTTTGGGCTGGTTCATGATTCATCAAGGAGATGCTATTTGGAAAATATTAACTGGTTGTGCTTCCTTTGGACTAGGCATAGGCTTGATGGAAGCTCCTATTATTACTTACCTTGGTGAAATATGGTAACCATATTATGGTTGAACTCGACAATTTTCATTCGAAATGATCAAAACTAATGAATATTCCATTGATTGTTTTTAGCGAGCCTTCAACACGTGGCGTTTTGGTTTCTCTGTCATTCATTAGCGTTACGATTGGAACTTTTTTGGGTTTTTTCTTAAACACTATGATGTCATGGCGAACCTTAGCTCTGGTTTGTTTGTCCTGCCCGATAATTACCGCCATTGCCATTTGTTTTGTAAGTTTGAATATGATTGTTTTAAGGTTTGATCAAAGTCTTCTTTATTCATCTTTCGGTTTGAGAAAATGTTGAGTTAATTACACACACAGAAAAGAATCCCCGGAAATTTTGGGTGTTCGCCGTAATTTGACATTTATATATAAATTTCTATATACATTTTACCGGCAACAC
>NW_022599258.1:0-10746 GCF_009176505.1 Sitodiplosis mosellana | reverse complement strand
TAAACGTCAAAAAAAATTAAAAATGGCCGACCGAGTGTACTACTATAAGGGAGATGGTCTAGTTATGAGACAGCGCCAGTTATGAGACAGTCAATTATTTCTGTCATACGCTATGGAAGTGTTGGTATGAGAACTGTCAATGTTCTTTATTCGATGTCCGCCAGTTTTTAGGCTAACACCGAAGTGAATAGACGCATTGCTTGTATACGCACCAAACATCGTGTTGAAAATCGTGTGAAAAAAGGATTTGGAATATTTTTCATAGTGCCAATTTTTTGTGAAAATCAAGTTAAAAAGGTGAGTGTAATGCATTAAAATGTTGTATTTTGATTATATTTTGTGATTCTAGTTCGGATTGTTCGATTATGTGTTGTGGAAAATTTTTTGTGAGTAATGTTCAAAATGGCGTCTCGATCCGGTTATGAGACACCGTGTTGCCCAGTTATGAGACACTCTAGATTTTGCACTGAAAGCGTATAGAAACGTCATATTTCGTCATTTTTGTTGTCAAAACGCATTTATATGCAATTACAATTGTATTTTAACTAATATTCTCGGATTTGTCATGTCTCCTCCAAAAAAGCTTCATTGCAACGGGCATTGCTCCATATAATCCGGACATCTTTACTGACGCTGACTTTGTCCAAGCCGTTGAACAAAATGACATAGAAGTGGCTATTGATGCTGATATCACCGAAGACGACCAGCGACGCATCGTTTTCAACGATGCCATTGATCCTGTTGGTCGTGAAGAAGAGGTGTTAACATCTGAGCCCTCTGAACTATCCAGCTCGGTGTCACTAATGTCTCTTGCAAGCAACACTTCGTCGGTTTTGGATGCGGTTGGCCCTCTACAAGGCAAAACTCCAAAACCAAAGTCGAATCGTGGACGAAAACCGATGTAAAGTGCTGAATTGACTTCTTCGGAAACCATGTCCGTTTTGAAGCAAAAGGCACTTGCGAAAGCGCAAAAAGCAGCAGCGAAAGCGGAAAAAGCAGCAAAGAAAGCAACGTCAAAGAAGCCAACCCCTAAGAAAGCAGCACCGAAGAGAGCAACATCAAAAGCAACACCACCGCCCAAGCGCCGTAGAACTGAAAAATCACCACCGTCCGATGAAGACACGGACTTCTGCATCATTTGTTTGACGCTGTTACCAAACAAATTGACCGCTGAAAATTCCATCCAATGCAACGTATGCAAGCGGCCAGCTCACTTGAAATGCGCTGACATGCGTGCAAGCTTCTTTACTTGCAAACACTGCGACAGTGACATGGAACAAGACGAAGACGAGGATTTCGATGATGATGATGAATGAAAATTGTTATTTCCTTGTCATGTAAGGCCATTAAAGGCCCAATTTTCTTTATTTTAGCCATTGAAGGTCTTTATAATAAATAAAGAATAATATTTGAACATTTTATGATGAGTTTCCTTCATATTTATCCACTTGTATTCAATTTTTCTGGGTGTCTCATAACTGGACCAAAATTTTTTTGGGGCCAAAAAAATAGTCCTCACAAAATTGGTCAAATTTTTTTTCGAGTAACTGGAATCAATAAACTTTCATCGGAAAAAAGTTGCGTCTGGACATAAGCTACATGATAGAACTCTAACTTTACATTTTTGAAAGCCACAGATTTTTTTTTAAATCTAAAACAAAACCCGTCTCATAACTAGACCATCTCCCTTACTACTGCTTCGTTATAAGTGTCCAAGCGCCAACAGTGGTTGTCAATATACGCGGCTCAACGGAAAGAGCCGTACATGCGTGTGTGAATGTCCAATAATGAAATCATCTCAAGTGCTCACGCATGTACAATGTGCATCCGATTGCGTTGAGCTAGCCGCATGTGTTGATAACCACACTGCTGGCTCTGAGACACTTAAGACGAAGCGTATATGTTGTTTTCATTGCTCTTTTACATTGAGTGAAAACCAAATATAGAAGAACACGACAAAGTCGCAGTATTATGCGTATTTTATTCACAGTAGCAGTGCCCACTGCATTCATTCGTAGAGTACATATTCGATGTTCGTGTATAGTCTGATGACTACTAAAAAATTTTACGCATAAACTCCACTGAAATATTTCCTTCTCTGGTTGATCAGACAATTGCAAATTTCTTTTCCTTTTTTTCTCATGTGAAGAATCAGATTAGATTTTCGTATAATTTCAGCTAAGTTACAGTCATAGATTTTCAAAATAAAATCACTCGCAGCACCCTTTCCGAGAAATTTCCACCCAAAAATATATGACCATCCAGTCATTCGATGCTTCAACAACGTGTAGTTTTTATGTCAGTTTTACGATTTTTCACAAATTCAAGCAAAAGTTATTGGAGACCCAGTACCCAAAATGTTGTTACATGAATTATTAATATTTTGCATGAAGTTTCATTATTTTCTACTCAACAACATGTAACATGCTAATTTTTGCCTTCATTCTTTCCATTTGTAGCTCTCAAGATCATTTGAACGCAAACCAAAATCAAATTCCACAAATTCTCTATCATTTTGATCACTTCAACCCTTAAAAATTCCGAAACTAAAAAAACAATCACAAGCTCAAAGAGCCAAGGCTACGAAAAACATCATACAGGATATTAGATCAGATACAATTGTTAAAAATGAAGAAAAGAAAGCAAGCAAAGAACGAATGAAATTGATCCGTGAATCAGATGATTTCAAAGAAGCTGAGAAATAATTTCGCCCTAGATATCGTGACTGTAGAAACATCATAGAAAAAGAAAGGTTCAATGAAAAACGGAAAGATTCGAAATATATTGCTGATGAAAAAACACGAAAACAAGAAAAGCGCAAGGATCCAACTGTGCGTGAACAAATAAAAAAATCCATGCAAAAAAGCGCGAAGATCCGGCTGTGCGCGAAAAAGAAAAATTGGCAAAGCGAAAAAACCGTGGATTTTCTTATATCCGCATTGAAGAAAACCGCAGAAGAAAAGTACTTCGCAGACTTCTTGAAACACAAGTTCGAATTCGGACTACCAACAAACGACGAATGATCATTTGGCGGCAAAAGTTATTTAATCGAGTGCGTGAAAATCGGAAGGCCAGACTCCGTATGGCGCACATGAGACTGAGCTCCGTACTTCAATCGCCGAAGAAAAAGAAACTAAAATCTCCGAAATCCAAATTGAAAGAAAAAAAGGAAAAGAGAGCACAGAAATCGAAAAAGCTAAAAATGGATATTTTGGATTTTCGGCGACAATGGGTGCGGCAGCTCCAAAATCAGAAAAGAGGCTCAAGAAAAGCTGCAGTAATGCTCACTTTCATTAAAGAACGAGCCGAAACACCTGAATTTATTTGCGTTTGTTGTGAAGGTCTTTTTTTTTGGAAAATCGGTCCACAAAGCTACTGAATCAGAGATAAATCGGCTCAAACCAGCAATGTCCACTTTCAACGCAACAGACATCTGCAGTACATGTCGCAAGTATGTATAGAATTCAAAAAATGTAATGCCTATTACCTATTACTATTACTATGAAAATATGCGTTCGACATCGGCCTCGCTGGTGAAGATTGAATTATATTTTGAAAACAATCGCTTAATCGATACGTGGGGATACTTTGGGGAATTCAAAAAGGTAAGCGATGGATCTGGGGGCGATGATAAGTAATTCATAATTTCATTTGCAAGAATTTTGCTTGCACCACCGAATTCATGTTCCATTATGCTGCTCACGTCGTATTTTCGAAGCAGAGGCACTGGGTCTGATTTAAACAAAGCAGAGAGAACCAATCAAAAATGACAATTGATAATTGAAAAGAAAAATTGAATAATGAACACACTATTCACTAACTGCTGAGAACGATAAATTGACAATTTTAACTAATTAACGATTTCAAATTTTCAAATAAAATGAAACATACCGATGCCGTTCGAATGTGAAAGGTCTTCGTTTGATTCAGACGCACAAAGTTCGACTTGAACAATTTCCTCGTCATCAATATTCCAGATTTTCTCGCCAGCTGTTAGTAACATATTTTTAATGCTTCGAACAACGGATACACGCATTAATGATGGTGGAATATAACTAATCTTGTACATTGGATTCGTTACCATTGCAATGTACAATGGAACCGATTTTACATTGAATGGATCCATCATTTCACCGAACCGACGGTTGAATCCATCGATGACAGCACCCAAAAGCGGTTCACATTAAGTGAGTTTACTTTCCATGTCAGACAGTGTCCCTTTTATTCCGAACAACGTTGGCAAATATGAACCGAAAAGTTGTTTGTCACCTTCCAAAAATGTGATTCCATTTGCGATTGGGCGCATTACCATAAGAAATTCATTCAAGAAATCATAATCTCTTTGATTTAACGATGAAATGTGCAATTCAATGCATACCGAGCGCAGGAGGATAGAATCTATCTTCAAAATGTCCTTTATCTAAACAAAAAAAAAACAAAATTGCATCCATTGTAAAATTTAAATTCTCGAATTGGAACTAAATTCAACAAAAGAGAATAAACTGATCTGCACTCACTGCATCGTATATGCGGTTCCAACGGATTCTGTGTGGTTTGATGATTTTACGTTTTAAATAGGTTTCAACGAGTTCAGAATTTTTACGACTTTCCGTTGACGCTTTCCATAATGCATTCAATTTTTTCATCACTTCATAATACAGTTCAGCATATGCATCATCATTCAGGGCAGCAAATGAATCAGTTTTGCCGACCAGATTCAAAGTATGGGCAGCGCATGCGACTCGAATTGGGAGGAATGTGCTTGGTTCACCACGGTCATTGAGCGTTGATTCAATTTCCGATTCCAATGTTTGTTCAATGTCCGGCAAATCATGTATTACAATGTCACCATCTGTTGAATCCGTATCAGCAGAGGCAGACAAATTCCGTTGCCATTCGTCTCGGCTTTCAGGCATTACGTTACTATCATCTGGAATAATTTCGTTTGATGGAATCGTTTCGGAAGGTGTGGTATCGCCGTCGTCTTCATTCAACGGTCATCGTCTTCGTCACGTTCCAAAAACTCTTGATAAGAAGCATAGTCGTCGCCATAATTGCGTAATGCAGCAATAAAATCTGCGCCATTGTCAGTTGTGACTGCAGTCACTTTCTTTAGAATTCCGTACAATTCAAAAATGTTCAGCAGAGTGCGAGCAATCAACTCGTTGTCAAAAACACCACGTAGCCGTACACATGCCAACAATTTGGTTTCAATCAAGTTCGTTCTACCATTCATGTAGTGCACATTGACTGCTAAATACTTGCGGTTATTACGGGACCAAAGGTCACAAGTGCAACTACAATCGTTTACCGTCTTCAACTTATCTTTCAAAGCGTTGATGAGTTTGGGGTGGAGTTTCTATTTAAATAATGAGAGAAAAATACATTTTAATCGAATTTTGAATTTGGCAATACACGAAAGACAAAACACAGTGGCAGTGTGCTTGTTATTGAATGTATGTATCGATGACCAAAATACTCACTTCAATCCGTGATGAGGCTGTCTGGTGAGTGTATAGCTTTTCTTTGAATGTTTTGGTTCGCGCATTCTTTGGAGGAAGATTTCGATCTTCCTTAGGAAATGTATGTCCACCACAACAAACTATTTTCAAATAAAAAGTACAAATAAAATTAGTTGCGAATCTCGCAATGGAAATGAAATTGAACTTAAAATATGAATTGAACACGCACCCAATAGAAGCTAGGTGAGGGCTTTCGATCTTGTGTAAAGGAATCATCTCATTGACGAAAAACCTCAAGACTTCGTCAAGCACCTTTGATTTATCAATCCGATTCGGAATAACCGCATCAATTTGGCCCACATTACGCTTTCGTCGGGCAAGATTTTCAGCCTCCATTTGTTCAAAAACTGATGAGTGTTTCTATAAAAAAACAACAACAAGATAACAATAGCAAAGTTTATGAGCTAATCCATCTCTATTTTTGGTTTGTTTCATTGAAACAAATTGAAACCTACTCGCTTTAGGTGGGTTTTCAAATTAGAATTAATTCCATTGCTGTAGGAAATAGAACCCACATCTTCTGGACACTGTTTGCATTTTGCCCGGAGATTTTTGCTGTCATCAGATGCAACTGCAACAAAATGCTGGAATATTTCATTGCTCAAAGAATCAATTTTTGGGGTCCATGGTAATATATCATGATATAAGCCGTTCTCCCCCAGCTCCAATTGATCCATTTCGATTTCCCGGTCGTCCAAATCGAAACTCGCACTATTATCAATTTCACGGAAATGCTTGGCCGAATGCTGTTCCAAAGTTGCATGCCGCTTTCCCAATCCGGAACGTGTTTGAACCATAAGAGCAGAATTGCTTGATTCTGTGTCATATGTGTGTAGCGCTACATCTCCTGCTTCAGCAGATATTTGTGTATCCGCGTTCACCACCGCTGAACGATTCTCGTTGGAAACGGTTTCCTCACTGACACCGGCTGTGTTACCTATTTTATTCGAACAAAATCCGAAAAAGAACAAAACCATTTTTTTAATACTCAGCCCACAGTCAAATAGAATGGGAAAAGGGGGGAAAATGACCAATAAATTTGATTTGCATTGCCTTACCTTGCAAAGCGACTGATTTTGCTGTGTGTGGCTGTTGGTTTGCTGTGTTTGTCGCTTTAGCAGACATTTGTGTATCCGCGTTCACCACCGCTGGACGATTAACGTTGGAAACGGTTTTCTTACTGACACCGGCTGTGTTACCTATTTTATTCGAACAAAATCCGAAGAAAAAACAAAACCATTTTTTAATACCCACAGTAAAACAGAAAAGGAAAAGGAGGGAAAATAACAAATAAATTTGATTTGCATTGCCTTACCATGCCAAACGACTGATTGTGATGTGTGTGGCGTTTGGTGTGCTGTGTGTGTCGCCTTAGTAGACATTTTTGTATTCGTGTTTACCATCGCTGAACAATTCTCTTTGGATTTGGCTTGCGTTCTAACTGCATTTACACAAATTCAAAGAGTGAAAAAAAACAGAATAAAGCAAAAAAAAAAACACAACGAAAATAACTTACCTAAATCGTTTATCAACTTTTGTGCGGCAGAAATTTTTCGTTTTGGCTTGCGGTCATTTTTAACAATTCCGTGTTCCAGTTGATGTAGAATTGACTGCGGAACCTCCAACCCAAATTCATAATTCGCTAAATCGTTTTTGAGTTTGGTTACTTTTTTTCGCTTTGACTCCAAAATATTGAGACCGTTCAAAACGACGCTTCTGTCGCCTGAGTCAGTTGTGTTGCTCACACATGATGTGGACGAAGAATAATCGTTTTCGTCTTCTACAATGTACAGCGAACCACTGGCTATCGAACTCATTTTAATTTTTACAGTATTTTTTTGCTCACTTATTTTATGAACGCTTGGAATAGGCTTTTGAAATTTTTTTGTACACACAATTTTTTTATACATTTATTGAACAAAAAAAAACAAAGTTTCCCATGGAAATTACTGATTTTTTTCCATTTCTTTTTTTCGATCAATCTAAAATCAAACAATCTTGTTTGGCAGACATGAATGTCAAACATTTAATGTTTTGGTTTATGGTTATCAGTAATATTTGAAATAAAGGTGAGCTATGGGAGAAAAGATGCTTTTTTTCTTGTTCTTTCGTTTTTTTTCTGCATGAAATGTGCACTGTGCACGATGCCTTATCACTCATCAGTGGTACAGAGAAAGTAGACACCTCTCATTATTGAGTAAGCACACCTGTTCGTAAGCTGTTGATCAAAAGATCATTGTATATCATTATCCCTGATTAATTTGCCAAAAAATAGCAGTTTACCTTGACGAAAACCCTGAAAAATGGCCATTTTCAGTAGTGTTACGGTGTAAAATGGCCGAATTTAAAAAAAAAAAATTGATAGGAATGTAATAGGCATTACTATTACTATTACAGGCTATTACAAAAATAGGCTATTACATTTACCTATTACTTTTCCTATTACTTTTGTGACAGGGTGAACCTATTACTATTACTATTACTATTACTTTTGTAATAGGATGAACCTATTACTATCACTTTTCCTATTACATGTGATAGTAATAGTAGAAGTAATAGGTTAACCCTTTACAAAAGTACCCTACAAGAATTTTGCGATACATTGAGGTTTACGTCGACATGTCGCCGTAAAGCAAAACCTTCCCGCGACATTCCGCATTGCGATAGGTTTTTCAATGTACAGGTTTACGCATAATCATTACGCCGACATATCTGCGACATATCGCATTGCGTAAACCTGTAAATTCGAATTGTATCCAACTTCATTACATTGAAAACATAATTTCAAATGGTTTTATTTAAATTTTTCATGTTGCTCATCGTTGGTAATAAGAAATAAAAACTTATTCAAAATAATTATTAAGTAGAATAATCAGCCATTGCAGCCTTTTAAAATACAACATGCTGAATTCGAATGAAGTTGATCGCAGTTCATGCATTTTGTGACAACTATTGCGGAAGGTTGGCGATACGTTTGCGTAAACGTGTCGCAAAATTCTTGTAGGGGTAATAGGAAAAGTAATAGGTAAATGTAATAGCCTATTTTTGTAATAGCCTGTAATAGTAATAGGAAATAGTAATATATTACTTATTACTTTACTTCTATACAAGTATGCAAAAGATGGCAAGGTCCCTAAATTGGCGGTGATAAATGGATTCGAATATCCAGAACTGCCAATATCGCTGTTGAAATAATGGACATGGTCATTAATTTGCCGAGAACTTTTGACAATATGAATACAGTTCAAATTAAGCTAAAACGGCACATGAAACACAAATCAGATTATATGTTTGAATCTGTTCGATCTGCAAAAATTTGGACGGCTCTCGAATACCTTTGCAAACAACCATTGTACCAACAATACGGCATAACATGTAACCGTGAACAATTTATTCAGCGATTCCAAGATGAAGATGCCGTAGATTTCGTTGTCGACCCTCAAGATTTGGAAAGCGATAAGTCAGACGATGAAACAGAAAACGATGAATCAGACAACGATGCAAATGACAAAAAACTGACAAAGAGCCAAATGAAAGCAAAAAGTATTCGAGACGTTGCGGAATTTTTCAATGACAACAAAAATAATCCAGTAACATTTGCTCGGTACTTCGAAAACAAAGCCGATTGCATGATTAAATGCTTGAAACAGAAGAATGGCATATTTGAAGAGTTCGAAGTAATCGATTTGTTTGAACGAGTCGAATTCCAAATGCGAGGATCACCGCATGAGCAATGTTTGCTGTATTTGAAATCGGCCCCAAAGTTTGATCCAGACAATTCGATCCAATCAGGTCGACTGTGTGTGGAATTCATTGATCGCTTAATCACATGTGAATATGATCCTGAAAACCCGTACGTAAAACTTCAAATGCACATACATACTTACACATGCTATGAGAAAAAAATGCCATAAGAAGAAGTGCCGCTTTGGCTTACCGTTGCCAGTTATGAAGGAAACGAAAATATTGTCGCCATTGCATGAAGACGAGAAAATAAGAATATTCTCTACTCAAGAATAAATTTGCTAATGGAAGATTTATACAAAAACTCAAGGGACATGTCTTTTGAAGAGATTCTTAAAACATTACAATGTGACGAGAAATGGTACATTTTGGCACTCCGCAGCTCTATCTGCGAGAACCAAATATTTCTGTGTCGAAATAGTATGTCAGTTGCAATCAACGCTTACAATAAAGACATTCTGCAACTCTTCGAATCGAACATGGACATCCAATTTGTATTGGATGAATATGCTGTTGCCAAATACGTGTATTACAACTCAAAATATGCCTCTGGACATGGATAGCACAACAAATATTCGAAAATCTCCTCAAATTTGGCCATTTTTTTCAATTAAATTCTAAAAGCCAAATTATAGCCAAAATACTTACGAAAATGTGTCTATATCCAGCCAATTTTAGACGAGGGATCGATTTCTAGTTTCATTTGTTACAGGTTTGTGTGATTTTTGTGTCAAAAAGTACGATTTTCTGGGACCAAATTGTGCAAATCACGACCATGTGCTTCAGTTTCACGGCTAAATCACCCCATTGAGCAAACAATTTCTGCCTTTGTTACCTTTGAACATCTAGTATGATCCCTCACGAGCATTTTAAGTACCTACATGACCAAGTCGAGCTACCACTATAAACGTCAGCGATCAACATCAACAGAGACACTATAGCACATAGCATTAAACGCACTATTGCTTCACTCTTTGTACACACTTTGACATCACTTATGGTTTGGCGCGCGTCGTACGTTTTTCAAACGTTTATGTTTGATTCAAGTATTTCACCGACTTCACCGAATTTTCTTACTCAATATCAATATATTCATTTTTACTTGAAAGTTTTTTTTTATTGCAATGATGTTTTAAAATATATTTTGTCGAGAAATATTTTTTTTCCAATTTCCAAAATTAAATAAAATTAAAACACATAGCATGAAACGTATTCATAGTAGAAATGCATATGTATTAGTTTGTACTTATTCATTATAATGTATTTAGATAGGACGCTAGCGCGGCCTGAAGTTGAGTGATGTTTTCATATATTTCTAGCCGCATATTCGGTTGGTTCGATTTCAACTCTCAGAAAATCGATTTTTGGCCCAAAAATCCTTAAGTATAGACCTTTCAGGGTGGGTGTCTTTGTGCAAAGTTATTTTTCTTCGAAAATATGGGGAGTCTTACCAGACAAAAACTCTGAAAATTGGCTTTTT
>NW_022599257.1:0-6587 GCF_009176505.1 Sitodiplosis mosellana | reverse complement strand
GTATTCAATGATCATTGTTTTCGGCATTCAGCTATTTGAATGACCACAGGCACTTGTGAGAAGTGAAGTGGACAAATGAACACCGTTAAACAATAGATTAAAAAGAGAATCTAGGCCTACCCCACATCTCTCTCTCTCTCTCTCTCTCTCTCTCTCTTTCACCCTCTCTTTCTTTCTCCCTCTCAAGAAATAAGAAAAAAAAGAATGAAAATTGTCAAAATGCACCGAATTCTACGTCCTATTCGACACTGCGCCTTCTTGACAATTCTCATATAAATGAGCCCAGAAGCGCCAACTGGTGCAAGAACATGTACTACAAACGTTGTATACCAATAGTATTCAAAAGCTTACACGTTAGGTATACTGTTATTGACTGTTTTGAATAATAGTTCTTTCACATAAAAACCGATAAAAACATGAAAATCTGCTTGCATTACACCGAAATCTCTCTTATTCTATTGTTATTTTTTCAAAATGAGAAACAAAAAACTATTTTAAGCCTCAATTGTACAGCATATCACTATTAGAATCATTGTGTCAACATGAATCAACCAAAACAAACACAAACCACACAATGAAATACCACGTTTGTATAAATATAGCAACGTATAGCAATCTCTTGAAGAGAAAAACTCGAAAAAAACATGTTTCAATACAAAAAAAATTATTCTAATTTTTTGGGCTCAGTTAAATTAAAATTAAATGAAATTTTATCTGTGTTTTCACGTGTTTCATCAAAATGAATAACTGCGACAAATGTCACTTCATGTTTACGTTCCATTTTCCATTCATATCATATCGCGGCGAATTTGAGCGAACTAAATGTCAAAATCTATCACCGTCATTTGCTTCGGTTTGTTTATATTTTGTTTGATGCGGTTCGATGCTAATTTTAAACAAAAATCGACAAAATGTTTTAGATAAATATATGACGTAAATACGTCGTTTGATATTATTCGCTTTTATTGACCTCTTCTTCGTTTAATGAAACGGATCAGTGAATAATAATAACAACGAATAACAAGAATACGGAACCGTACGGAACTGACCAATCTGAATCAATTGTAAAATATATGAGTTTTGTTGTGCAATGGGACTGTTCTTGAAATTAATTTCAAATTAATGGCTCAATTGGCGAGCTCATGAGTGTTGGTTTTTACTCCTCGAATACTTCATAATTCATGTGATACTTTTGATGCAACTCCTTCTATACGACGATGAAGCGTTACCGAGCGTTACCTGGTACATATTGCCGATTTTTACTTCTATAGTCAAAAAACCAAAAACTGCCGTGAACATTTCCACAAACATATGTGATATTATACGCTAAAGTAGCCTTACAAGGACTTTTATTCAATCCGAGTGGTTTTTTAACGTTTTTTAAGCTCGATCGATTTCGGGATCACCCATTACTCGTTATTAAATGGTACTACCACATTTCTGGCCATTGCACGGCGATTGAGCCAAAATAAACGAAGCGTCAAGTAATAAATAAGTTCAAAGCGGTTCAAAGATGCTCTGCACAGAAACACCCAAGAACAATCCAAGTAATCCACCACATACGGCTAAAAACGGCAAAAAAGTCACCAGTAAACTTTTACAACTCTTTTCTGTTCATTGGTTTTGAATTTTATTTTCCAAAATATAGGTAAACACTTGTATACTGAGGCCTGAAAGTAAAAAAAAGTCATAATGTGTTATGGCACACATTCCATGGAGGAGTACACGACGTTCACATACGTACACGACGGCAAACAGTTGCATTTGTCATAGAATGCTTTGCCATTGCTAATGGTAAATCGTTTTCTTTTTGCCAGCTGCAGCCAGTTGGTACCACTTTACATATGCCCCACCGCAAGTTTTTATGTGTTTCGGTTTGTCTCCTGTGAATTGAAATAAAAGTGTTTTCGTTGGTCAAAATCGGCCATTGAAAATGAATAAGATCCAATACTTAACATCGAAAATTTCACACAACCACACTCGATTCTCGTGAAGTTGGCCAAACACTCCTCCTCGCAATTGATTTTCGTATAGATTTTGAAGAAACCGGAAGAAACGCAACGAACGATCAAAGCTGTAGAGACATTTTCATTGATGTGGCTCATAATCGCGTACTCCTTCTGTAGCTGTGATTACGTTTCGTTACGTTTAGACTGATGTCAACCGCATTTTGTGTTAAAATCGGAAGCCGTACGTATTTTCGTGATGGTTTCGATGTTTCACTGGGCGTAGTCAAAACTAATTTAAACCCCTGGTCGATTCCTCTGCATTGGTAATCTATGTAACTTCGATAAGATGTAAGGATCAACATTAAATATTGGGAGACTGTAGTCAGTATACTGACTGAATCATCTGAAACGGGTAATTTGTCTCAGAAGATAGGTTTGCATATCCACTGTCTAGAGTCCATCCGGATGCATTCTCGGAATTCGGATTCTTATTGATCATGGTAATCATTCTCGGGGCCGCTACACTTGGATTTGATTCCTAGAGTATAAATAGGTAAATAAATTACAATCGAATGCAATAGAGTTCATTCATAAATTCGTAATTAATTTCTCCATTTGGTTCTATTTGGTTGCTGAATCATCCGGAATCATTAGTATGATTCGGTATGATTTGGTATGATTTCTTTCATACAATTTCTTGTGCCTTACGACTGCTGTAATTCGTAAAAAACGTCACACCATCTTCTTCTATGCGCTTCTACGTTTACATCAAAAGTCACTTACCACTGATAATCAAACCGAATCAAACCCGATAAAACCATAACCCAACGATAGATAAATAAATAGAGCCAACAGTTAAAATTTGTGTGAGTGTTTCGATTAGCTAATGTGTTTTGTGTCCGTTTGTGTCATTTGTGTGTGAATTAAAAACGATTAAAAATCATTTTGACGTTTAATGTACGTTAATGTAATACGATTTCTTCATTCAATACTTTTGAGATTATTTCAGGTTTGACGAGGTTTGAATAATTTCCCGGAAAAATTTCTCTATCAACCCACACTCGATTTTATCCTCTCATCAGTCGGCGTCAGTCTGTTTTTATTCATGAGGAGACGTGAGGAGACAGCAAATTCTTGTTACTTTAGTCAGCTGACTCGAACTGACCTAGCTATTATATTATAGTTTATACTTTTAATTTGGGGCTGAATTCAATCAATCTTGTGAATTCAGTTCGATTCAGTTATCGGGATGCCTATATATCGCTAGAAATGGCAGGGAAGCACTCAAATACACACTAAGATCGACTAGAATTAATTGGGTAAGGCCAAATATAATATGTATCGATGGGTATTTGACGGTATTTAATAATCAAATAAAAAACTTCTTTCGAAGTAATTCCTCGTGACGAAAGCGGACGAAAGTGGACTCAGAACAGCTGATATCAATTTTAAAAAATCATTACAGAGCGATTCTGAAATTAATTGGAAGAATGCAAAAAAAGCAAATCAAAATCGCTCCGAAATGATTCTTTAAAATTGATATCAGCTGTTTTGTGTTCGCTTTCGTCACGAGGAATTACTTCGAAAGAAGTTTTACTATCCCCCCACATGTCATGGAACACGATATGAGTGTGGCGGAGTGTGGGGAAGAAAAGTATTGGTTTCGGCCCAAATTTTTTGACCCCTTAAAATGATGTTTTCTATCCATTTCTCATCCTCCCAGACCCGAAAATCACCTTTTTGGGGGATCCGCATGTATGTCTGTACGCTGTACCCTGTATCCTGTACGCAAAATTTCTTTCTTGAATTGACATATTGCCAAAATCTCGACGCATCATGCTTGAGCAAGGATTTCATTTTGTCCACGTATGTGTTGTATAGTTCCGTGTTGAGTTTATCGAATTCACGAGACGCCAAAATGTATTTCCATTCAAGCGAATGATGATAGCCTGATCGTCTGTAACGTTTCCATGCTTTATTTTTCCTATTTTTTAGTGTAATTAGGAATTTGTTTTTCCATGGACATTTTTGTATCGACTTGACAATGTAAGTAGGCACAAATTTGATGATTGCATAGTCCAAAATTTTATGCAGCAAGTTCACCTTCTCGATGATTGTCTTTCCATGGAACAACTCGGTAAAATTGACATTTGCCAGATGTGCATTCATGTCCCTGTAGTTGGCCCGTTTGAAATTGAATGCCTTTGTTGTAATATTAGCTTCAGTCGTATTATTTCCATGCCACTCAAATGTAGCCATTATCGGTAGATGATGATCTTCCACTTCCGTCAGTGCGTTAGCCTCGTTAACACGCTCAATTGAGATGTTGGTAAAATCATTAGTAAAGAACAGGTCCAATAGTCGTTCTTTTGAATCATTACGTACATGATTTACCTGATGAACTCCCATGCTCATGAGTCCCTGGATGAAAGTGGCCGTGTACTCAGGTGCAAATTTAGTTGGAATCATGATGTTGTCGTCGTCGCTATCGGTGACCATTCCATATGTGGCAGATTAAAATCACCAAAAAAAATAACAACATCATCAGGATCGGTAGCGATTTTGTACATGGCTGTTAAATGTGATTCGTAGACTGTTTGCGGTAAATTTGGTGGAATGTATGCACAGTAGATGTAGATGACATGTGATTTAGTAGTAGCTTTCACACAAACGTATTCCAAATGGTCAGCACCGGCCGGCACCGGCAATTTTAATCTCTTCACTGGCAAATTTTTCGTTTTTGGTTGCAATTAGTACACCGCCGCCACGTTGAAAAAGTGTATCCTTACGAAAAACAGAATATGAATCGTCAAAAAATTCAGCATCATAAATATCATTTCTGAGCCACGTTTCAGTTAAAATTATCATATCGTGATTGCAGGAAGCGGCGGTACAAAAGAAGCGTTTGTGTTTGTTGCATATGCTACGACAGTTTTGGTAATAGATTGTACACAAAACGCAGTGTTCATCCGATGTGCATGACTCTAGTTGCAACATCGGCGATGAAAATCGTGAAGATTTCCTTCGTAGTGACCTGTGCAGCCGTTGTGCTGTCTCTTCACGACGGGTTGAGGCTGACGTTGGAGACAACAGCTCTTTTGACACAATTCGGCTGGTTGCGTTGGCGCCGACCCCTCCGTGGGCGCTGCAGTGGCCGTTTGTTGCAATGCCTGTTTGATACATTCATTGCCGGTTCCAACCGTTGAGTTTTCACTGTGCCAATGGAGTTTTTTGAATTTATATGAGCGGCCTTTGCTGATAAATTTTGTAGTTGCGACCGAATTTGTTGGTTGTCATGAGTTTTGGGACGGTTTGCCGGTGCAGATGACTTCATAGACTTGACCTGAAATTCGGTGGCTTTGATTTTCTTGGGCCAAATACCTGCCGCTATTACCTTGTCAAAGTGTTGGCGAGGAACATCAAGTTTGAATGACACAAATGACAACTCCATTTTGTTGTCTTTCTTTACGAGCTTGGTTATTTTGAAATCACTTGTCAATGGTCGGACGGTTTCAATGCTATTCAAGTGATTAATAATGTCGGCAGGCTCGGTTGTCGGTAGAAATTCGGTTAAATAAACCGAGCGCATCAATATAGTATCAACGGGCTTTGAATTTGCACCGTTTTGTCCACAGTTCCCACTGGCATCACGACTAAAAACCAATTTGCACAGCGGTGAAGTGTCACTTTGCTCTTCATCTGAAGAGTTCAGTTCTTCCGAGTCAAGTCTGGGCCGCTTGCTTTTATTCCGCCGTGAAATGTTTACATTTTGCAAGTCTCCAAGCGGTAAACCCGAGTTTGAAACGTTGTCCGATATTTGTTGCTGAGCTTGAGTTGGTGATGGTGTTTCATCCATGGGCTCAGTACGTGAGTTTGCCGATTTATCGGCTTTGTCCGAACTCACGGAGCTAATTTCGTCAGGATAAAGTTTTTTGAGCTGGTTTAATTTGGTCCATATTGGCTCCAGCATTGTCAGCAGCTCAGCGATTTGGCTTTTTACCTCACAGTTCGATGTACACATGTTGACAGTCAGTCCGAGTCAGTCAGTAGGCAACAACAATAACAAGTAAACAGAACGAAGAAAAACTTGAAGAAATTATACACTGAAAACTGTACACAAAATAAATTTCGAACGAAAACTTTATATTGCTGAGGTAAAACAGGACTTAACTCTTAATTTGATGTAAAATATCATATAATTAAGACGAAAAACAATTTAAAAACAAACAAATTTGTTAAAAATAGACGGAGAGAAAAAAAAGTAGACGTCTAATTTGACAGGTGTTGCCATGAACCGCAATGAACGGCTGATTTTGGTATTGTCTGGTATTGTACAATCGTGTATTAGAATCGATTAGAATATTATTTGTAATTGTAGTAGTCTTTCCCGATGGAATAAGGATTTGTTATATGAATAATCTAATATCGTTTATCATTGAATCGCATTGAATAACTTAACACGGAAGAAGATGTGTAAGAAGCCGAATTATAAACGGTCCAATACAGCATAATATAATTTTCACGAATTTTCATTCCATGTTCTTTTAAAAAACCATCCCAGACCATAAGAAATGTTTGTCAAAATTAGTCATAATTGAAAATTTATCGGTATCTTTGACATAAATTTCATCAGCCGTT
>NW_022599256.1:2003-4332 GCF_009176505.1 Sitodiplosis mosellana | reverse complement strand
AAATCGCGTTCAAATTTAGCTCGAATGCACGTTAGGGTCTCAAAAATATAAAAAAAATTCTACTCCATACCAATACCAATACTGTAAGCAATTAAAAAGACAAATAACTTGAGCCATTTTTTGACAGAATATTAATCGATGGTCCAACAAGGCAACAATATTGGTTGGTATGGTCATAGATGGACAAAAAAATCCGATTATTCAGCTAAATTGGTTCAGCTATTCGTCACCTGAAAAATACACATCGATCAAAAAGATCAGACCAATTTCTTATTTTGTGAAGAAAAATATGCAACATTACCATTGTTAGTAGCCAATGAATCTATTCCAATTGCTCTGCAATATTAATTTTGTTTCCTTTGAAGAAAAATTTCATACAAAAAACATGTCAAATGTTGCCAGTCGAAAAAATGTTGAAAAAAATGTGTCTTGCAAAATTTGATATGATTTTTGCAAGACACATTTTTTTTCAACATTTTTTCGTCTGACAAAAAATGACATGTTTTTTACATGAAACTTTTTTTGCGATTTTTTTTTGCACCAAAAGTAATAAGATACTTATTACAATCTTATTACTGTAATAAGATGATCTTATTACTTATTACGCATCTTATTACTTGTAATAAGATGAGTAATACCGGTGTGTAAATATGAAACCGGGATTTGTCAAAAGATGGCGACAGCGACAAATGTATGACCTGTCAAACCAAGTCAGCTATCTTTTTTTTAAGTTTTGATATCTGCCAACAACATCCAATCATAAAAATTACAAGTTTCATACAACCACGCGTTTTTTTCTGTGTTAATTATGTCGACTTTTGTGCCAAATAACAACGATTTGCGGACATCATTGCTTTTCTGCTTTTTATTAAAGAAATCTGCGGCCGAATCGCACCGTATGCTCCAGGAAGCTTACGGAGATCATGCTCTTGGTAAATCCCAGTGTTTTGAGTGGTTCAAGAAGTTCAAAAGTGGTGATTTTGATGTGAGAAATGAGGAACGCGGCCGGCCCCCGAAAAAGTTTGAGGACGTCGAATTGCAGGCTTTGCTGCATGATGATGATGGTCAAACGCAAGAACAACTCGCAGAACAATTAAATGTGACCCGTGAATGCATTTCCAATCGTTTAAAAGCCATGGGAAAGATCCGGAAAGTCGGTAGATGGGTGCCTCATGAATTGACCGATCGACAGCAAGAAAACCGAAAAACCACTTGTGAATTGCTCCTCTCCCGGTACGAAAGAAAGTCGTTTTTGCATCGTGTGGTGACTGGCGATGAAAAGTGGATCTATTTCTCCAATCCCAAATGCAAATTTTCATATGTTGACCGTGGCCAACCGGCCCAATCGACGCCACGCCCGAATCGTTTCGGAAAGAAGGCAATGCTTTGTGTCTTCTGGGATCAGCGCGGTATTATCTGGTATGAGCTGCTCAAACCCGGCGAAACGGTTAATTCTGATCGTTATCGACAACAACTGATCGAATTGAACCGAGCCATCAAGAAAGATCGCCCGGAATACGACGCCAGACAACATCGAACGATTTTGCTTGATGACAATGCACCGCCGCACCGTGGAAAACCGGCCAAAGAAACGGTAGAGCTGCTTAATTGGGAACCATTATCGCATGCGGCTTACTCACCAGACTTAGCTCCTTCCGATTTCCACTTATTCGCATCGATGGGTCACGCACTGGACGAGCAGCACTTCGATTCTTACGAAAATTTAAAAAAATGGATCGATGATTGGTTCTCCTCCAAACCCGGAAAATTCTTTTGGATGATGAATTTGAATTCAGATGTAATTAATGCAGGATGAGATAAAATTGTTTAGCCTAAACCACACGAAAAATTGATGTTCTCATAAGGCAAATAAAATAGAGTGATATCGTCTGTCATATTTGAGACTCACTATTAATAGGAAGTCTGAGTTGATTTCAGTCAATGCACAATAATTTCGATGGGATTAGAATTTGGATTTTTGGGATTTTTTTAGTGTAATTTGAACTAAAAAATCCATCGGAATTTTTTTAGGTAAAATTGTGGATTATTTGTAGTTCTTTTTATTTTCTACAAATAAGCCGAAGACACCTAATCGTTATCTATTTCCTGTAGTGAGAAAAATGCAAAAGACGTCTTTTTCGGTCAATGCTGAGTTGTGTCACTTTTGTTCGCAACGTTATTTGCGTTTTTTTGCTCTAAGTTATTTTTCCATCAGAGTTATGGATAAAGAGCTAATAAGTTGTTCTTTCAATCTATGGATGTCAATTGAACATCTTATTATTTTACAATGCTGCCCAAACTATTGGCCACTTGGTCACTTGCGGCCACG
>NW_022599256.1:0-1993 GCF_009176505.1 Sitodiplosis mosellana | reverse complement strand
TTACAATGCTGCCCAAACTATTGGCCACTTGGTCACTTGCGGCCACGTGCCATGGAATACATTCCGTTTAAGAAAACGGCATAAAGAGCAACATTGTGACAATGACAATGAAATCAGTGGCTTGTTCATTGAATTTCCGTTGCTACGTTATTTTTTTTTTCAACACAAACATTTGATAAAATTATATTATGTCTTCAAATTTTTGTTATTCATAGCTATATTTTTCACATGCATGTTTGTTTCGAATGATTTGTAGGTTGTCGAACTTTGTATAACAATGATGCGGCGTTATCAAATCTTTTCGGTACAAAGAAAGTTTTTATAAAAAAAGTGGCTATTGGCTCGATCTCCACTTATGTGGCCACGCTGTAAAAAAAGTTTAGACAGCACTGTTATATTGCAATTAAATCTCTTTTTATTATTTGAAAATGATTAACCCTCAACTGCATGAATTTTTCCCAGGGCTGGGAATACTGGTATTTGGTTGATTTTTGGCCATAGATAATGAAAAAAATATTCATAATCCTAGATTTTCCAGTCAGGAAATGCGATAGACACAGGTCAGAGAACATTGAAATCCATTGTTTAAAAGTGTCAAAAATGTGTCTAATTTGGAAACCGAATAATTTATCTTGTCAAATTTTCGTTTTCGTACACATTTTTGTTTATAACTCACCAATCGTACTACATAGACAAATAGCGCCAAAGACACAAATAAAGAAAAAACATTGACAAATAAAAATTCCCCTTGAAGCAATCTCATCCGACGTACGGTTCACATTATACAGGTGTTAAAATGATGCCCGCCAAAAGGCGGGCTTATCCAGTTGAGGGTTAAATTTCCGACATTTTGAAATTCGATATTAAACACAAAATCCAGGTCCATTCGGTGGTTGAGCTTGCAATCCACGTTTCTTCATTCGGCAAGTGTGCTCTTCCAGTCGATGTCTTGCTTCATCCTCATCGCTCGCACAATTTTGCGACCAAAGTTTTTCGGCCACCGCACTAACTCGTGGAAAGATGCGCGACACAATATTTGTATCATCAACAACTTCAGTCCACATACAAGCTTCGCCACCAATCAAACGCGATTGCTGTTCATCATTACCGGGAAAATCGCTCGGTTCGTACTCGTAAAACTTTTCCCAATCACCGCCAGTCTCCAAATCATCCAAATACCAACAGCTAGATAGGATGCCGAATAGCCCGCTTTCGGTTATGTTGTCAAGTAGTTGTGCCCTTTTTTTAATTTAAAAAAAAAACGTTCTTTATAACGAATTATTTGATAATAATCTATTCAAAAAAGAGTCATTGTTTCGTGACACATCGCTTTGTTCAAATAATTGAAAAAAAGAAAAACAATTCTTTGTTTTGTTTACCAATCACCCGTCCAAACTTGAACAATTGTTTCAGGTGGCAGTTGAATGCCATTTTCAAACACTTCTTGCCATACCATCGATTTGTGCCCCGACTCGTTTAACGTATTCATAAGACGGTGAATGTAATGTCCTTCGAGCTCTTCGAATGAAGTCATTCGGTGACGATCCATATAATCGTCAATTTGATCATTCCAATCCCAACACTCGAAGTCGACTGTAATGAATTTGAGAATTATCAATTGAAACATGAACAGAAGAAATAATTTGGACAAATTATCTGAAATTTGCGACGATCTAACTAAAATAACTCATTCAGTTGAAAAAAACGATTTAGTTTAAGTCATGTTCGATTTCATTGAAAAACCATTCCATCTACAATTTGTACATACCTTCATCGCCGCCCAAATGTATGTACTCGTCTGGAAAAACGGTACCAACTTCGCGTAGCAAATTTTGCATAAATTCATATGTATTGTTATTTGTTGGATCGATTGATCCCTTATGAACACCATCGCAAGCACTCAGTAGCTCTGGATGTGATAGACCCCATGATCGTATATGGCTCGGCGTATCGAATTCGGCTATCGTTCGAATACCTCTTAAGCGTGCATATT
>NW_022599255.1:534-6506 GCF_009176505.1 Sitodiplosis mosellana | reverse complement strand
TATTTCGAACTATTATTCATTTATAATATGTTATTCGAACTGACCAGCAATTAATTTCAGCCGCTGCGGCTAAAACTAAAATTTACACAATTTCAGTTATAGTCGCTGCGGCCGAATGTGATTTTTCGTTAGCGGCTGAAATGAAATTTTGAAAAATTAAATTTGGCCGCTGCGGCCAAAACGTATTTTAGTCATCGGCTGAAATAAAATTTTGGAAAATTAGTTTTGGCCGCAGCGGCCAAAATGCATTTTCACCAGCGGCCGAAATAAAATTTTAAAAAATTAAATTCGGCCGCAGCGGCCAAAACGTATTTTGCCAGCGGCTGAAATAAAATTTTCAAAAATTAGTTTGGCCGCAGCGGCCAAAATGCATTTTCGCCAGCGGACGAAATAGAATTTTGGAAAATCATATTTGGCCGCAGCGGCCAAAACGTGTTTTGCCAGCGGCTGAAATAAAATTTTGAAAAATTAGTTTGGTCGCAGCGGCCAAAATGCATTTTCGCCAGCGGCCGAAATAGAATTTTGGAAAATCATATTTGGCCGCAGCGGCCAAAAAGTATTTTAGTCAGCGGCTGAAATAAAATGTTGAAAAATTAGTTTTAGCCGCAGCGGCCAAAATGCATTTCCGACAGCGACCAAAATAAAATTCCGAAAATGCATTTTAGCCGCTGCGGCCAAAACGCATTTTGATAGCGACTGAGATGAAATTTTGAAAAATTAGTTTTGGCCGCAGCGGCCAAAATTCATTTTCGTCAGCGACTGAAATATCAGCGGCCTAATTACACAGAGCCAAAAATTGTGGAATCTTTTATCAAGGGTAAGAGTTATACAATACCATATTTTAATCATTTCGTTCGTTTGCCCGTATAATCTGTGAAAATGTGATGGTTTGTTTGAAATTGAAGAAGCTTTGGGAAATGTTTTTTTATTTATTAGAAAAAAATGTACGCATGTATTCATCTTTGTATACTTTAAGTCTTTTCGTGTTGCTTAAATCAAGTGCTACACATTTGAATAGCACCTGCGTTCGCATTGACATTCGCAAACATTTGCGAATGCTCGCATTTAAATATTTACATTGCGAATTCGTATTTGCATTCGCACTTCGCAGTATTCGCGAATGTTTAAATCTTTGTCGACCAAATTCGTCGTTCCGTGGCAAAAGGCGTGTGGATGGTTCATGTTTAGATGACAAATCTTCGACATTCTGGTTCTTCCTCCAAAAAAAATTGATTGATCTCGAAATCCTTATTTCAAAATTCTCACAATAATTTTAACATTTAATCTCTGATAAACAATTTTTTCCTGTGAAAGTTTTTCTAAAAGCAGATTTCAGTAGAAAAACGAGAAGAATTAATTATTTCCAAGCAATTTATACACACACACACACGCATCCCAAAAAATTATTTTCACTAATTGCACCATCATTCCACGTTGGAAATATTGACACTTTTAAACAATGTGTTCAATTATTCTCTGATTGGGCCTATTTGCATTTTCTGATGGGGAATCAATGGGAATTTTAAATTTTTTTCCGTTATCTGTGCCCCAAAATTAACAAAGTACCAGTACTACCACCCATGGGAAGAATTAATGCACTAGAGGATTAAAGTGTTAAAATATCATAACGTACGATACTTTACGATCAACGCTCGACCAACACCCAAATGTAAACAATGCTACTGCGTACATATAAAAGAGGCTAAATAAAGTTATTCCTTCATTCCATTATTTGTATCAGCAGAAAACGGTTGTGTTCTCATTTCTCTTTATTATTTCAACATGGTAGCAAAGCGAAGTTCGCAGTAGAGTCAGTATATTTCTCGTGAAGTTTTTTTTTATTGCAAAAAATCGCATTCGTCGACCCAGTAAAATTCAAATCAGATAGACATTTGTGGTGAAAGACTGAAAAGACTATAATTTCGTGATTTGGTAAAAAAAACAATAAATAAAAAATAAAATGGGAAAAGAACTCGATTTCGACAAATTAAGAGGTAGTGAAAATTTCCACACATGGAGATTCGCAATGCAGAATTTTTTAGCCTTAAAGGGTTACACAAACTGCATTACACACCATGCTGATACTGCAGCAACATCAACTGCTGCAAAGATCGTGCACGCAGCTGATATCGCTGAAGAAACTGTAGCTGAGAAATTGGCAGGCGCGAAAGCTTACCTAGCTTTGGGCGTAGACACGTCAATTTATGTACACATACAGAATTGCACAACGGCGTTGGATATTTGGAACACGCTCCATCGATTATATGAAGACAGGGGTCTGTATAGGAAGATCGCACTGCTTGGGAGCCTACTATCAAATAAGTTGAGCGATAGTGATGGCATGCAAGAATATGTGGATAAAATAGTTAGCGCGGCAAACAAACTTGGTGGTGTCGGATTTCCGGTCAACGATGAATGGATGGGCGCTATTTTACTTGCTGGTCTTACAGACGAATTCAAACCGTTCATCATGGGCCTTGAGGCGAACGGTGTCGGAATATCGGGAGATCTAATCGTATCCAAACTCTTAGACTGTCGTGAGGGCAGAGAAAGAAACAGTGCATTGTACACAAAAAAACAGCGAAAAAATTCAAGAAGAAACAAAGGAAGTGTTTCACCTGTGGTTCCACGGCACATTTGGCCAATATGTGTGACCAGCCAAAAAAGGAAAAGAAAACTGAAAAAAGTGCCAAGGCTGCCTTTATGATGGTTTTTTCGCGTACAAATGAGTGTGACGCAACGAAAAAAAATGATGAAAATAAAGGCGAGGCAATGATGAAAGGTTTTTTGAGCGCAAGTAACAAGAACGAATGGTTTATCGATAGCGGTGGTAGCCGGCATGTCACACCGTATGCAGACTTAATCGAAAACAGGAACGGCGTTTTGGACAAAATTACAGCAGCGAATGGCGAAAAGTTAGACATCACCGGAACAGGTGATGGTAAGGTGACATTTGGAAATGGTGATGTGAAAGTTAAGAAAATAATGCACGTCCCAGGACTGTCTGTTAATCTATTGTCAGTATCACAAATCGTAAAAGGAGGAAATACAGTTGTTTTTAACTGCGATGGTTGCTCAATCTACAATGGTGATAATCAACGTGTTCTGTTTTGTAAAGAAAAAAATGGTGTTTATGCGGTAGAAGCTGATGATAAAAAGTGTTTTCTTGCAGCGCAGGCAACAAGTGCATATACTTGGCATCGTCGATTGGGACATGCAAGTTATCCAGTAATGAAAAAAATGCGTGCTGGTGCGGTTGATGGCGTAAATTTCGCAGATGATGATTCGGAAATTGCAAACTGCGAGACATGTTCGAGAGGTAAGCAAACAAAAATTGCTTTCAAGGCAAGTGAAACCGAATCGACCAAAATACTGCAATTGGTACACAGCGATCTAATGGGGCCGCAACGAACGCGATCACTCGGGCATGCGGTATATTTGCTCACATTTGTGGATGATTTTTCCCGCAAAGTGTTTGTTTTCTTTCTGAAAAATAAAAGTGACACTTTTGAAACATTCGTTGACTTTAAAAAATACATCGAAAATCAGACGGGGGAAACAATAAAAATCTTCAGATCGGATAACGGCGGTGAATATGTGTCCAACAATTTTGAGAACTTAAAAAAAAAGGTATCAAACACGAAACGACGATACCCCATACGCCCGAGCAAAATGGAACGGCCGAAAGAATGAATAGAACGCTGACCGAAAAAGCTAAATGCCTTCTATTCGACGCTAATTTGCCAAATGCATACTGGGCAGTGGCGATCAGTATGGCGGCATATATTGTAAATCGTATCCCGTGCACCAGATTGGCTGGAAAAGAAGAAAAAACGCATGAAGAGCGATTCACTGGAAAAAGGTGCGATCTGAGCGATCTGAAATTGTTTGGTTCAAAAGTTATGGTTCTGCGGCCGAAACAAACTCGCTCCAAGTGGGAGGAGAATGCCACAAAAATGATTTTTGTTGGGTATGACGATTGTCAGAAAGGCTACAGATGTGTGAACGTGTCAACCAAGAAATTAGTAGTCAGCCGAAACGTAAAGTTTCTTAACTCAGCGAATGAAAGTAAAAAAGTTCGTGTCTCAAATGACTCAGATGTGGAAACCGATAACAGCCTTACTACGAAAAGTGAGAATGAGACAGTTGACAGTAAAAAAATTGATTCGGAAGCTGAATTAAGTGAAACAAGTGAAACATCAAACGATGAGTTAAACGAAACTGTAGTGAACGTGAAGAACGATGAAAATAATGATACCAGTGAAAATGATGTATCAACGATCGACGATATGCCGAAAGTTGAACAGCCGGCAAAAATTATGACTCGTCGTACCTCATCTAGAACGCGCAAACCATACGTACCATATCAAATGGGGTGTTTCGCTTTCCTGGTTGAACTGAACAACGAAAGTGAACCAACAAATGTGTCTGATGCGAAGAAAAGTTTGAATCGCATGAAATGGATCGCTGCGATGGAAGAGGAGATCAGTGCACACAAGGAAAATGGTACGTGGATATTGACCGATTTACCAGCTGGCCGAAAGGCTATCACCGCAAAATGGGTTTTCAAGGTAAAGGGGGCCGGCACAAGTGACGAACGTTTTAAAGCTAGACTTGTAGCAAGAGGCTACGCACAGATTTGTGGCATCGATTACTACGAAACGTTTTCGCCCGTGGTACGGCACACATCTTTACGAATTCTGTTTGCGCTATCGGTATGCAACGAAATGAAAATTTTCCAAATGGACGCAGTCACAGCGTTTCTACAAAGCGACCTGGGCGAAACAATTTATATGCAACAGCCAGAGGATCATAACGATGGCAGTGGCAGAGTATGTTTGTTAAAAAAGTCGATTTACGGATTAAAGCAGGCTGGGCGGTCATGGAACATAAAAGTGGACGATGTTTTGAAAAAATTTGGTTTGCAACGCTCGAAATTTGACCCATGTGTTTACTTCAACAAAAAACTCACATTAATAATTGGGCGGATGGAAATTTGACCGCGTGAAATAAGGCCGCGTTGTATTTTCTTCGGCGGTCTAAATTCATTCTTCAAGTGAAATAAGGCCGCAAACACAAAATGAATTTTGGCCGCGCGGTTTAATTTCATTTTTGACACGCGGCTTAACTACATTTTTGATAATGAATTTTGCCCGCGCGGTCTAATTTCATTTCCTGATTGCGGCCTAATTTCACTTGAAGAATGAATTTAGACCGCAACAAAAATGCATGTTGAGGCATGTTTTCTTCTGTATGCAGCATTGGAAAAAAGTTTAACAACAGCGTTCTTTCTGTCAGAGAAACATTTATATTTATTTAGTTTTTTGAATAAAAATCGAATTGCATTTATGCAATGTTCAATAACACTGTTGCATTTGTGCTTGGTTTATACGGCTAGATCGAGATATGCGCACCGTTTCATAGTAGTTGTCTTGTTGTGTGGAAAACGAAAGCCAAGGAGATCTGAAGAAGTAGAAATGCGAAATATTTTATAACACAAATATTTTTCCAAACACAAATACTAATGTATCACCTTTTTTAAACAAAAGGAAAACTCCTCTCGGACATATGATTTCAATCAACCTACTTCTCATTCCACCTCCAACTAACCCCACACAATAGCTCTCGGAATAGCGTCTTGCCACCTCACTTAAAACCGTTGTGACGAGATAATTATCTTTCAACCGAATGCTGTCCGACACACCGTTTGAATGAACCGTACTTATTTTCACTTTCAAGTGGGGCGGTTTCGGTGATGCGAACAAAGTGATTGTGGGATGGAATCCAAATTCTGGCTTCACTGATTGAAAGCATTTCACCAATTGCTTTATTGCCGTTTCCATAACTTGAACCAAATCAACACCATATACGGTTCGGTTTACTTCGGATGAGAAGTACCTCTCGAACAAAAAATGATAATTTCATAACAAAATCCGTAAAAATCGTCGATTTTGTTCGACAAGTACCTCAAA
>NW_022599255.1:0-434 GCF_009176505.1 Sitodiplosis mosellana | reverse complement strand
ATTTTTGAGAAAAAATAACTTTCCACCAAGACACCAACCATGAAATGTGTATACTTGGAATTTTTTTGAACAAAAGTCGATTTTTCAAGATTTGAAATTGAACCAACCGAATATGAGCCCAGAATTATATGAACACATCACTTGATCTGGTCATATGGGCACTCAAAATGTTTGTGAGGAATCACACTAGAATTTTAAAAGCAGCAAAGGTAGAAATTGTTTGTTCAGTGAGGTAATATCACTGTTAAATCGAAGCTCATGGGCGTAATTTTCTCATTTTGCTTAGAATAAACGCAGTTTACGACACAAAAATCATATAAATCTATACAAAATGAAGGCGGAAATCAATTTTACGTCAAAAATCAAGTAAAAATAGCTCTTTAGACGTTTCAAATTCGAAAAAAACGGACTTGTTTGGCTATATGTAGCGTAAA
>NW_022599254.1:0-1077 GCF_009176505.1 Sitodiplosis mosellana | reverse complement strand
AAATATTTTCTTTTGTTCGCGACGCCATTTTCGCTCTGCTCAACAGAGTCATTCCAACACGCCATTTGTGTTCTGTAGTTGATCCGCTGAGTTTGGATTTTCGACCAATTTAATTTTGCAAAAGCGAAATAAAACATTTGATTTCTGATTGATTTCTTGTATTAAATAATTCGTACGGGAAGGTGCAAGGGGCAGAGCAGTACTAGAGTAATTCTTCTAGTCCAAAGTAATTCTGAAGTAATTCACGGTAATTCCTCCTGATTTTTTCTGACGTTTCTGAGGAATTACTGTGAATTATTTCAGAATTACTTTGGACTAGAAGAATTACTCTAGTAATGGTCTGCCCCTTGGGAAGGTGAGTTTTAATAAAAAATTGTATTTTTTCAAGTTTTCATGTGTGGTTCTAAAAAAAGGTCATTCTGATCTTCTGATTGACAGCTCTGACGTTGTGTCGCAATGAATGGTCACGGTACAGAACCGCCTGATAAACACGAATCCGATGTCATACCATTGCACGATGAATCGATTTCGTGTGAAATGGAAATCAAACAATGAGTGTCATCTGTGCACGGAATTCTCTGCATTGAGTAAGACGAAATTGAAACGTCATCTGCTTGTGCATACTGGCGAGAGACCATTCGAGTGCGACCAATGCTCCAAGAAATTCAAACAAGGAAGTAATTTAATACGCCACCGCAAATATCACACCAATCCTCGTCCATTGAAATTCAAGTATTCATCTTGCTTCAAGAACTTCGCACAACAAAAGGAAAAGGAAAATCATGAAGCCAACTGCAAGCGACGCGGATACCGATGCGATTTGTGCAAAAGCTACACAACTGACCAAAAAGGTGATTTAATGAAGCACATGTGAGTCCACACTGGCGAAAAGCCATTCCGATGTGAAATATACTCGAAGTGCTTCTCGCAAAAGACTGTTCTCAACCAACACAAGAAGATTCACAAGTCGCTGTCTGCTGCCAAAGAATAACACTCGAAATCAATAACATCGAATTACGCAACTCTGGACTATCAATTTGTATTAAATAAAAACAAATACGAGCTAAATCAAATACC
>NW_022599253.1:0-1395 GCF_009176505.1 Sitodiplosis mosellana | reverse complement strand
ATATCATTTATACTGAATTCAACGATACCATTGTGTCTTCTAATACAAAAACGCGACCCAATCCAAATGAAGTGTATATGCTGTTCTATCAACGAAAGAATACTATAATTGCGGCAGCAGGAGCGATGGCGGCGACCGCGGAGCCACCAACAGCGATGAACAACGACACAAATGATGATGATAATTCCAACAGAGATGCATCAAGAGAAGAAGGCGGAGAAGGAGAATCAGCTGAAGGAAGCATCAGGCGCCAGCCAGCACAAAGCCAACCATCATCGCAGCCACGACAACAACAGCAACAACAACAACAACCGCAGAAACAACAACAGATGAAAAAACGACGGCCGCGCAAAAAAAAATCAAAATACAATGCACGGACTGATGCCATAGTAGCCGAAAACAAAGATATTTTCACGGTTAAAATGCGGCTTAAGGAAGCCATCAACTTAGCCGATGATCGAGCAAAAAATTTCTTGCAAACCATCAATCAAGTTGTGGACGAAATGAGTCACCTGGTCAAATTAGCATACCTTAATGTGCATTGCAAGTTGATGCGAATTTTGACCAGCGGAAATGTCCAAACAATTGAAAATGAGTTCTGCCGTCATGGCGGTTGCGGTAGAGACTACTTTAACAAGTGTTTTAATGGAGTCCGGGAGGGTGGAGTCGATCCAAGTAAACAAGATCCACGCACTCGATTTCAATTCGAACTTGATGAAACCATTAAAGACTGCATCAGAGAGTTTGAAATAAAAGCACCACCCACTATTGGTTTTCAGAGTATCTTCAATGATGCTTTTAAACTATATCGAACCATGTTCATGAATTGCATATGTGTCCATGGCTACAAGTGGATCCAGAAATTGCTATGGCATTTCATTTTCATCGATGTGATTTACAATGGTGGCAACGTATTCAAATTACCGGCCAATGTGCAGCAACCAAGCACAATCAAACAGATAAAATACAACAAGATGTATCGTCAGTGGGTGCAATCAGCGATGCGACATTTGAAGCCGCCAAAAGACGAATTAGTAAAAGTTGCCCCACGGTTGAACGAAAACGAAACCCGAAAACTGATTGAACAACTGAACGATAAATTGCAACCAATAAATTTCAACATCAAAAACTATGGCTATAATTACTTTAAAGATCTGCATACGGGCTCAATGAGCGAAGGCCTATGGTACAAGTATGTGCCATTCTTCTATAAGCTACAACAATACAATCGCACACAGAATGAAGACAGAGCGCGTCGCCTTACCGAACACATAGCAGCACATGAAAATGAGATGGAAACCGAAACAGAAATTGATAATCAACGAAGATCACCACATCTTCGTCGTCGTCGTATTCCACATTTGCTATTGCCACCACGATTAAAAGTGTTCCAAG
>NW_022599252.1:0-7624 GCF_009176505.1 Sitodiplosis mosellana | reverse complement strand
ATCTGGAAATGCCAAAAGTTTTGTATTCGAAAAACTTAGTTTAAGTTTGAAGATGAGCCATTTTCGATTTGATCCTGGGGTACTTGCCCTAAGAAAAACCTCAAAAAATTGACACTTTTGTATGGGAGGTACCCGTAAATCGACTCCGATTGGCTTCAAACTTTCTGGGAATTCATTTTTTGGGAGAAAAATAAGATTCTGAAATTTTGGAATCAATCAGAATCGATTTACGAGTACCTCCCATACAATTTATTTGAAAATTTGACTAAAATTACCGATTTTTGGAAAATTTCGTATGGAAGGTACCCGTTAATCGATTCCGATTGGCTTCAAACTTTCTGAGGTTTCATTTTTTGGAAAATAAATAAGACTAGTCTCGCCCAGTGGTCGAAATTCGACCATCCAAACGTTAATATAAAACTCATTACATTTCTTGTCAGTCTTTATTGATTGCAGTCTTTATTTATTGCGGTCAAACATAAGTATTGAGAATTCAATTTGACATAATACAAAATGTGTTTGTAAGAACAAAAAGTTTTATGATGATTTAAAAAATCCAGTAAGATATAGAGCCCCGGTTTCGAAATGAATTTTGATCTGTCCGAAGGCGATCAATTCAACAACGTATTGCCATTCGATAGGCTGTGTGTAAACAGCCAAATACGTGCCTGAAACGAAAAAAAAAATCGAAAACATTAATAATTATTAAATGAAAATTTTTATTTTTTTTTAATTTCAAAAATAAAAGTCAAGAATGCAATATTTTATAATAGTAAACAAAAAAAATTACCCTTGAGTGCATCCACAGTTGCACCTTTCTCTTTGAATGACCCGATTAAATCCAGAATCATTGAAACTGCTTCGGAACGCGATTTTCCATTCGAACAGGAAGCATCTCCAAGTGATACATCCATTTCAAAGTCATTGCATTCCACAGATTTTTCCGGTGATGTCATTTCGGGTGCACTGGAACATTGTACAACAGCTGGTGTAATCGAACATTTTCCTGTTTTATTAAATAAACAAATTTTTTAATTTTTTTACCAACAAATCAAATTGAACAACAATATAATTTTTCGATATTTTACATACCAAGTTGAATTTCCAACTGTTCACAACGTTCGCGGTACTCATCACGCTCCTTTTTCATCTTTTCTGATTCTGCTAACAATGGTGCAGTCGTACGTTGAGCTATTGAATTGGATAGAATGAATACATTAGTTTCTTTTTTTTTTGGATAATAAAAGATTTTTTTATACATTATAAAAAAAGCATACCAAGTTGGCGTTGCAATTCTTCAAAGCGTTTGCGATAATTGTCGCGTTCTTTTTTCATATTTTTACAAATTGTGTTGAGCCTCAATTCCAATGTCTCACCCATGATTTTTAAGGCTTCCATTTTCTTAATTGTCCCCTTCTTGAATGACATCTTTCTTGTTGCTGAGATTCAGACATAAAGAGTTAGAGATAGAAATACACATTGGACGAAATGTAAATGCTAAGTCTAACTTAATTGAATACTCAAATGTTGATACTATTTTATTAGAAACAAAACCAAATTAAAAATTCAATATTTCTGTGTATACGATGTTCTTTGTAAATATTCTACCATCTTTAGCTAAATTGCCTTGACCCGGATGCTCATCAATGAAAAATCGTAAGCCTTCGAAACTTCTAACTCTACTCGCGGCGACATAAAGTTGCCCATGCGTGAACACAGGTTGACGCAGAAGGACACCAACCCTATCGAAAGTTTGGCCCTGCGCCTTGTTAATGGTCATTGCAAAAGCTGGGATTATTGGGAACTGCGTCCTTTGAAAATCGAAAGGAAGTATTGAACCGGAATAAGTTAAATTTATTCGCGGAATCAATATGCGCTTACCACGCGCAACTCCAGTTAAAATTTCGCAATCGATAGCGTTATGATGCATACATTTAACTCTCATTCTTGTGCCGTTCACTAAAGCCTGAGAAGTATTTAGATTCCTGATCAACAGAACAATGCAATTTATTTTCAACGATAGCTTATGCGGTGGCAATCCACTAATAGCAATTGAATTTAAAAACTCTGTGGGATAGTTGTTAATTTCATTGTCATCATCACAAATTAATTTGTCATAACTGTAATATACTTTCTCTTCACCTGGTAATCTCTGAAGCACATCAGTATTAATTAATGAGCAGTCATCATTAGTTGGTGCCAAAACCACAGAACTAATAATACGTTCTGAGAGAATGTTTTCAGAAATATTACCATAAATCTCAGGAATGATATTTTTCAATTCACCAACTAATTCTGGCGGAATTTCAACTGTGTTATCTCCAAATTGTGGATACTGTGTAGCTTCTCCATTACCAATTTTTTTTAAAAACTCGACAAACGCTATTTCATCAGGCAATGCCCTCATATTTTGTGTTAATGTAACCTTATGAAAAGATGCAAATGCATCCCAACTGGTAACACAATTTTCAATTAACGTCGCACGCGAACCGTGTGGAATGACTGGAAGTATTTGTCTAAAATCACCGCACAATAGTATTGTTTTGCCTGCAAAGAGTTTGTTTTTATCCTCTGTGCTCTCACACAAATCTCTTAATAACCTATCAATTATTTTTAAAACTTGAAGTGGGCACATTGAAATTTCATCGATAAGAATTAGTGAGGCATGATTTATGTATCGACCGTGAACACTGTTTGGAACGACATTGGCCACTGAAGTATCCAATATAGGTATTGGTAGTTTAAATGCATTGTGCAATGTCCTACCACCAATCAACAGAGTAGAGGCAATGCCACTAAAAGCAGTTGCAATGCAACGAAGATTAAGTGAATGCAATCTATGAATTATAGCGGTTTGCGTAAAGGTTTTTCCACAACCTGCGTGGGCAGTTAGGCAAAATACATTTGAGCCAGTGTCACGGTGCGTTACTTCACGAATGACACGGTCAATTATGTTACGCTGTTCAACATTAGCACTTTGGTATAGTTCTTCATATAAAAACTGCGCTTCAAACGGATCGAATGTGTCGACATTATTCACATCTTGCACGGCCAACGGTGTTGGCAACCCAAGCGCTGCACATGTCACATTGTGGGCAATGAATATTTGTTCGATTTCGAGCAATGCTCGATTAAATGAAGTTTCGTCGTCAAAATCTCTCAAGAAATCTTCACTCAAATGCATTTTAAATTCATTCCATAAAGCCAAACAATTCGCTGGAATATTTAATGCACAGATAAATCCAAACAATTCACGTAATTGTCTCGGTGAATTGAATTCCTTAGCTTCATTAAGACATTCACGCCACTCATTATCATTTGATGCGATTCCGCGAGCGTGAGCCGCTTCAAAAAATGTATTATAGACAATTCCATTGTAAGTGCGTACATCTTCGTATGACTTCGGACCACAAACATGTAATAATAACAACCGCAAGTGAAAAAGTTCGATATCTTTAGGCGAAACAGAATACATTCTTGAAATTATCTTCTCACCGTTTTTTTTTCGAGTTTGCCATTTTTTCGAAGTTTGCCACGTATAATGCATCGGAATTTCAACATACTTATATCCATTAGCTGACGGATCCAATCTATTTAATTCAAAAAATGCTGTCAGTTTTGTGTGTTTAATATTATTAATTGCGCTTTGTTCATTTCCTGGTTGAAAATAAACCAATTGCCGAAGAGGCAAATGAACATCGAGCCTTATAGTGGCATGAGACTGATAATGCATTTTGAATTCAAAAATTCTCCATACAGCTTCAGTGGATCCAACATATCTGCCGTTCAAATAATTTTTGACTTCATCAATTTCAACAACTGAGTTGTTATTGTCTGAAGCAGCATTGTTGGAATTAGCATTGTCTCGGGCAGATTCTAACTCAACTGTGGCGCAATCGTACCCTTTGTAAACATATTTATAAATATACTTTACACTTCTTACGGTGGTGCAAACCTCAACGTTTATATGGCAATTAAATTTGGCAAGTAGGTATGGATTGAAAGGGACAACATATCGGTTATCAAGGGAACTTCCTCTAACATCGACGCTGACACCATTATCTCTCCTTCTATAAAGGGGATAACCGTTGACAGACTCACGTGTATTCTCACAAAAAGGCTTTGGAAAATCTTTACTGCACTTGCCTTCTCTCATGCACACAGAATTTTGATTCAACGCGCCACATGGGCCGTGCATCATATGTTTTCTCACTAATTCATGCAATTGTGGCTGGGTTTGCTCATCAGGAATTTCGGCACAAACAGCCCGATCAATATTTGAGGGACCAACAATTTTATCGTTGTCGTCTAATGTGATTAAAATGTGTGCATGAGGCAAACCTCTCTTTTGGAATTCTATTGTATAAATGATCGCTATTACTTTGCCAAATATGCGTTTGTCCACAATTAATTTGATTAATTCCTTTAATTTCAAGCGAAAAACACGGACAATAATGTCCGGACGGTAATTTGCGGATTCAACATTTGAATCTAAACAACCAGTTATTTCAGCCCACTGTGGGTTGCACGTCATGGTTATGAAAAGGGATGGCTTACCAAAACGCTGCACAATCGACATTGCGTCAAGGTAGTTTTGGTACATATTACGTGGGGAACCCGTGAAAGAAGAAGGTAAAATTACTCTTCGACCTATATTGCCATCGTCGTTATCGGTGCCTTCTTCTCGCAACCGTAAATGGTCTGTCAAATTATAATAAACTTCAGACCGCAATTCTTTTTGTTTACTACGAATGAAATGCAACCTCGTACCTTCAATTCGTACATACATATCAACTACCCATTGCAGAAAAAGTTTCTGGGCATGATGCAAAAAACTGAATTCGTCTCGAAGCGCGAGACGGTAGCAAGCATACTGTAGCATAGTTACTTTCACTCTTGGAGCATTAGATGAGGAAGTACTTGGCAATTTATGAAACATGTTTATATGCCACCCTTTGTCTCCATTTGGAAATAGCAATGGATACGCCAAAGGGTCAAGGGACGGATCCAACACAGAGACATGACGCACGGTGCCATTATTTTTAGGGAACGCGATCATATTTCGTTCGAAAGGTGGCTCACCGTCTACAGTGCTAAAAATAACGGCAACATCTGTTTGAATGGCGTCATTATATCTACGAATATCCAATTGATTATTAACCTTAATGACCATGCATACTTCAGTGTCTTCATTTTGCATTCTATCGCAATATTGTTTCAATGTAATAAAAGAGCGAACAAAAGGATTTATCCGATTCAATTCAAAGGAGATATCGCGAAACAAATCTGTTTGACAACCTTCATTCGATCGAACACCCGCTCGATGAGTCACCGCTTCGTCAACATCATAATAATAAAGCTGTGCATAACGTGGTGCATGGCCAACTGGCGCAGTGAACGGTCCAGCCCGATGATAGAAAGTGTTATGAATTTTGAAGTGGTATACACCACCTGCAACCCTGTCCGAGACATCAGCCTCCGAGCTGATCATGGCAAAAGAAGAATTAAAATTCTGAATGTGATCAAAGAAATTTTTGGAGCCTTTTCAAAATGGACCGATTTTAGACCCTCATAAAGCGAATTGAAAAACTGGTTCTGAGTTAACGGTGGTAGTTCAACTTTGCCTTTATGGCAACGCAAAGTGAATGAATTACTATCATCGCCAGTCAATTCAGATTGAAAATTCATTGCGTTGCAATAAACACACTTTACAACCATAGAACCGATATGATGATTAAAAAAATAACTTGGCAATGGATTCAAAGCGCATTTAAATGTGTCTAACAAAACTACAGCTAAATTTTCTTCAATCACTGAACGACTCGCACTTACATTTCGAGCCCTACGTGTATTCTGATCTCTTCTTTCTATAGCCCTATTTGTCCTACCCGTTAATGTTCGACGGCGAGGCATTGCAAACCTCCTAAAAAATAAAAATAAATTCACTCCAAATAATCACGTTGAATTTCACCTAAATATTTGCATTCTTCTTCAAATAAGAAAAAAATTACTCACTTTGATTGAACGCACTCAGAATATCAAACCAACTGATGACACACAACGTCGGAATGTCCACTGTTGCCACTCGTAACTGGGAAAAACATCGAAACACGATTAAAATTAAAGAACCACAAAATTTTCTTATTATGTTTGTCATTTGTCTATAATTATTCCAAAAAAAAAATCACAATCAAAAATTATCAATTCGATTGAAAACAAACAACGGGAAAATATTTTGCGCGCGAAAAAACTGATTTTGTGTCATATCTCAACGATGGCGAAAAAAAATCACACTTCAAAAACATTCGATTCGTTCGGTTGAAATCAAGAAACGGGAAAATATTTTCAATGCAAAAAACTCATTTTGTGGCATATCTCAACGATTCGTTCGGTTGAAATCAAGAAACGTGAAAATATTTTCAATGCAAAAAAACTTACCGTTCGTCGCTAAGTCCAAATAGAAGGCTAACTGCAAGCACACGTCGAAACGTGTACTGATGATGCAAATATATTTAGTATTAATATTTGGAAAATCTTCACACTCAAAAATTACTCAATTATAAAAACAAAAAAAGTTAGAAAATTCTCTTCTTTTTTTTCTCAAACTCACTGATTATCAAAATGCGTGATGCTTGACCAACTCAATCCGGCAGAATGAGCATCATCTCTGTATGGCACACAATACTCACCATCACAGCGCTTCAAACACACAGTGTAAACAAATTGGTTCGAATCGTTGATGCTCGACCACACAAAAAACCGTTGCCATGGCAAACGGGACCTGTGTGTGTGGAGAACACACAAAAAGAACTGCACAACGTAATATGACACTTCGAACAAAAATTCTTACCACTTTCTCCATCTCGTTTCTCTCTTTCACTTTCTCATTCCTTCCTAAACAAATGCCCACAATGATTTAAAATGAAAAAACTTTCATTTTTTTTTTATTTGTTCGATTTATTTTCACGTCGTCGAAAAATGTAATGACATTGGAAATCAAGAAAAAAACAATTGAGCGGCTATGGAAGCCAGAAATCGATCAATTTGTCCAGATCTCGTAGAACGGTGTACAAAATAACGCACATCTCGACACGATTAAGTGTGGTTACACCACTGTGCTCAGAAGCAAGAGCTCCTGCTGCCACATACAGAGGAACACCGGTTTGAAGCGATAGCGCGAAAATCTCATTTTCTTCTTGATGTTCTGGTGCGAGCTGATGATTTCGAACAACAAAATGCAAAAACTTCACGCGTTCCTCCATATTCGAAATTACGTCCGCTTCGGTACTCCATTGGTTTGTGTTTGTGATGTCAAAAAGGTACCGAATAAACTTCTGCTTCACACCACATCGCGCCGATATAATGGCAATCAAACGCTCTTCCGCAATCACTCTTTCCATTGTGCTAAGCAATGGAAACAACAACGATTAAAATTCTTAGAACGGTTGAAAAAATCGGAGGAAATTTTTCGGATAAATTTTTTTGTTCACTTACTTTTGTTTACTTACTTTTTCTCAACACGCACAACCCAAATCAATTCTGCGAATTTCGTCACTCCGTAAAACACTATTTTTATGATGTCGAATATTCGACGAATTTTGTCACGACATAAATCACTTAAAAA
>NW_022599251.1:0-1093 GCF_009176505.1 Sitodiplosis mosellana | reverse complement strand
AATGTTATTATAGAAAGTTCAAAGCAAATGCTTATGGTATCATAAACTTTGTTAAAATAATTTCATTACTGCACTTCATATTAATTCGATCCTTCAATCATTTGCAACGCCACCTGACATCATATCAGCGCATTGACAAAGCCATCAATATCGGTTTGGTGGTCACTTGACATTTCATTGCACATTTCATAAGCAAACGGATCTGCGTATTAGCATCGACCGAAAGAAATATAATTTTTTTTCGAAAATTCACCTCAAATTTATTGGTTTTATAACATAAAAATGCCGTTCATTTGGGACGGTTTTGAATGGATGTTGGTGGACGAGGAAGATCCATATGATAAAAATCGTTTTGTTGTGGTACAAAAACTTCGTGTTAGGCCGATTCAGTCCGATGTGGTATGCATTTAGAGTACGTAATCTCAAATATTTTCACGAAGCTTAGCCGCAATTTTTTCTCCCAATAGGTCAATGAAGGGTTTTCAATTGAATCGATTCGTCGACACTTTCGGAAATTTGGTGAGATCGAGTCGATTGAAATGCTGCTCATCAATGAACCGGCAGCACATGTGACATTTGTCAGCGACCTTAGTGCATGTTTTGTGCAATCGCAGCATGAATTTGACAAGAAGATGAATAAAGAACAACCATACGAAATAGAACCAGCCGACACATGGGAACAACCATCACGAAATGTCAATCAACCGCCTGAAGATGCAATGGAAGTTGATGATGAACAAACATCGGAAATATTCACACTGAACGAAGATTGTCTGCTGCATTTGTTCAAGTTCTTGGATCTCGACTCTCTTGTCAATATGGCCTACGTGTGCAAACTGTTCAACCGATTGCTGCGTCAGCACTGTTTTCCTCGCATTCGAAAGTACAAAGTGGACAATAGCAATCCAACGGACACGCTAGCCAAAGTACGTCGAACGATGCTTTGCATTGGGTCGTATATCACAGATTTATCATACGTGGCTCATTATGATTTCAAGAAAAAACAATTTGAAGAAGTCGGTCATACATCGAAATTTCTGAAAGTGATCGCACAGAATGTGGGTGAAAACATTCGTCGAGCTCATTTAAAATT
>NW_022599250.1:0-2722 GCF_009176505.1 Sitodiplosis mosellana | reverse complement strand
GTTGCCACTTGGTGGTTAGGCTCGGGACTTATTGACCGATGTGTTATAGAATGGGCACATCGTATTCAATGCACACTTCATCGAGCGCCGGCGAACACATAAAAATAAAATCAACTGATATTTACGTTCAAATAACTTTTTTACCCGCATCTCTTTTTTTCTTCCTCTTGCTTTTGCTTTTGGGTTCACCAGCTACAATTTTGATCTGTCTAGCCATCGCCCGCTGTTAAAAGTCATCATGAAGTCCATTAGCATTAATTTACTATAGCTTTTTGTTCTACAGCGAACAGTAAGTGCGAAAATTCCAACTAAACTCAATAAGCGCTCTTTTTTGGTCGTTCAATAAATTGCCAGACAAAGTTGCACATAGAAAAAGTGCCGTCTGGCTGGTTCGTTGCAAGCAAAAGCTTACTCAAGTTGCCTGTTTACTCAAGCCGGAAACGTCACGTTTTCGCGAAATTCCAACGAAGGAAAGTTTTCATAATTGACAAATCGGCATACTTCATCTTGTCATTGTTCTTAAATATCATCCCACTTCACCTTTGCACTGTATAAAATGTTGTTTTCTCTCCACGGCAGAGAGAAAAAAATACATCTCACCGAAAAACATGCATGCTAAGCATTTTTCCACTTGTCAATGATTCCACTTGTCGCTTAGGGGCGGAAAAATAGCGTTAAATTAACTTGTATTTTGTGTTAAAATAGAGGAAAATAATCCCATCAATATCAATATCTTGTGCTGCCATCACATGCCCAGCCCAGTGTCACTGTTATTACTGTCATTATAATTGAACAGCGTATGTAAATCACGCAACCTCATCACATCGTGAAAGAAGAAAAAACGACAGCGTGGAAAACTCTGTCGCTGTAATGACACTGTTTGTAGTTTTGCGTTGTTATGTGGTCGTTATTCATTGGGAATGCCATTCAAATCAGCCGATGCCATGCACATATTTTACACGAAAACTAGCTGTCGTATCAACGCTTGTCACAATATTTGCTCGGTGTCATGCGTATGTGATAAAATGTGCCGAAAAAAAGTGTTCCAATGTATGAGTGAAATCCATGGGCTGTGCAATGTGCATAACTCTCTGGGTTTATGTGTGATGATGATGAGATTTTACATTCGATCGAGCGTTGAACGAGCTTCGGATATGGAAAATAGGTCAAAATTGCTTGAAACCAATGTTTGATACCACGAACCGTTGGTTACAGCTCAAATGAATTCGATGACGTTTATTTTTTTCTGAATGGCTGTTTAAAATGCATCGAGCAAAGGTTACGCCGGCACACAGTTATCCATTTCGCTTAATTCTCGGCTAAAACAAAAGGTTAGATAAGTCCAAACCCGCTTTGCCATCAATCGCAAGATTTATACGACCATTTGATTCGGTCAACATTTTTCACTCGATAAATTACAACTGTAGAGCTAGTGCATGGTAAAAGGGTTGCCGATACTCGAAAATGTTATCCTATTCAATGCAAAAAGGATTAGAGTCATTGCTTTATTTGAAATTGCTCAACAATTGAAGCCCAAAATGTATCGAAATTTTCGAAACCATACCGAGATTTAAATTTAATCCAATTGAAAAATCGAAGTGAATTGAAACAAAAAAGTTAAATTATTGGACAAATTATTCCGTAAAACTTTGTTCGGCCGAAGGAAAACCCTTGAAACGGAATAAAAATTAATCGTCCCTAGTTTTCACTTGTATATAACGCGACCGAATATATGAGTTCGATCCCATCGTAATTGCGTATAAAAGCTTTCATCGTACGCCGAATGCAAGCAACGAGATAGCTATTGTGGCAATCGAGAGAGAGAGAGAGAGAGAGAGAGAGAGAGAGAGAGAGAGAGGGGGAGAGAGAGAATATCTTTGCCGGTTTAATGACGCGACGTGAGCCGAATGCATGGGGAAATATCATGCATGTGAACGATGATTGTTTTTCTGCCATATTGAGTACTATTATTGTGCGCAACGTACAAGGATGTCATTGATAAAATTGTTATTGTAACATTTCGACAAAATGTCCCAGATAAAGTGCATTTATTTGGAAATTGACCAACGATTGCTCCCAAAAAATAAAGCAAAATGAAGTGAAAAATAAAACACGACGGCGAAAAAATTGCCAGCACAACAAATTTGTGTGCACTTTGGCAAATCGTACACATCCTATGTTTCAATGTGTCCCTTTTCCACTGGATTTCGGGTGACTGAAAACAAAGAATACACAGACAATTGTTCGTCCCGTGCACGACAATGCATTTTCAATGCGTTTAGGTAATGGAATCGAATAACGATTATCGACAACTATGCAAAGTGCCGAGGTCGAACTATTGGCATGCTGCCAAACATATTTTTACTCTGATTCTTTTTTCCCCGTTTCTTTTTTTTTGCTTTGGCCACTTCTATGTTCCTGTGGACATCAAAAATTTGTGAGCTTTACGAAAGTATGCAGACACTGGCGTTCCACAGCATACGAAAAATGTGATTGAATTTCGTGTGCACTTTTTTTCTTGACGCTCCTTTTTTGGCTCTCTACAACGGGAACACAGCGGCATTGAAAATATTATTCCAGTTCTCGGCACTTTGTTTTCGTCCGTGAATTTAGTTTATGGCGCGAACGGTTCCAATTTTGGTGAATTTATATGTAAAGATGAATTTGGACCACTCGACGCTTTCAATGCATTACATAAATTTTTGCACACATTCATATTTTT
>NW_022599249.1:991-4487 GCF_009176505.1 Sitodiplosis mosellana | reverse complement strand
TTACAGTACTTGTACTTGCATTGAAATCAATTAAATAAGTATCACAACTCGGAATCAAAGTAATATTACATTCATTTGGTAAATTTGGTGGCTTGATAGGAACGAAGTATTTATAAAATTCGTTGTATGTACTCAGCATATAATTTATAGTTTCAAACTTGGCATAATTATTACGATGCATCGGCAATAGTAGAAAATCTGAGTCTCTCGTCCAATGTCGCGGTGTTTTAAAATTGATTTTGCTCAAAATGTATTTCGATGACGTATGGCCACCAATCACATTATGGACGAGTGATATTTGGGCTATTTTTCTTCGTTCTTCCAGCGTTATCATTTGTAATTCAAGCAGTCGGCATTCGTACGGTGGTTTCCTGAATCTTTGTGGCCATTTCATTTTGCGTAGAGCGAACAATAAAAATTGCTTCTGGATCGATTCAATTCGTGCAATCTTTTCAGCGGTGTATGGATTCCAAACTTGGGAAGCATATTCCACAATCGGCAATACAAATGTGGAAAACAATTTCTTTATGGTCCATGGATCATCAAATTCATATCCAAACCGTTTAATCCATGCTAAACGTGATTTCGCTTTGGCTGTAATGTACTCATTATGTGCGTTAAAATTCAATTTATGGTCAAGTATTACTCCTAGATCCTTTATCACGTGGACCCGATCAATTTTTTCGTTGCCAATGGAATATTCGAAGTTAAATTTTAAGATCGCGCGATGAAAAGACGCAAATTTGGTCTTGGATACATTCAACTTCAGCTGATTTCTTTTGAAGTATTCTACAAGCCTATTTAGGTCAGCTTGTAATTCCAGACAATCATCATAATGTTCGATGTGTTTCCACAGGCGAGTGTCATCAGCGAATGACTGAAGAATTGAGTTGCTGACGTGTTTTGGCAAATCAATGATGAATAGTAGAAACAATGTAGCACCAATCGGGTATCCTTGTCCTGTTCCCGATGTAACATCAATGGGGCTCGACATGTCATTATTCAGTTTGACAATCTGTTGGCGACCATGCAAATACGATTCAATCCACTTGAGCAACTGTTGATTCAATCCCATAATATTCAATTTGCGGATCAGTAAATCGACATTGACCGAATCGAAGGCCTTCGCAATATCCAAATAAATTGCATCAGTCTGTACTTTGTTTTCCATGCCCAAAATTGCACACGATACAAATTCAGCCAAATTTGTGGTTGTAGATTTTCCTTTCAAAAATCCGTGTTGACTCTCATCAATGATATGTTTCATGTGATAATTAAGGTGTTTAGCAACTATTGAATCAAGCAACTTTGGTATTACACACTGCAGGGCTACGCCACGATAGTTCTCAACTTTTTTCCTTACACCACTTTTGTGAACTGGTCTTACAAATGATTTTCTCCAAATCTGAGGGACAATACCAGTTTCCAACGATTGCTTTAGCATGTGTGTGATAGGTTTTAGTAGTGCTGGCATACACTTTTTGATGAGAATATTTGGTATTCCGTCAGGTCCTGACACCATGTTGCTTGGGAGATCATTTATCACGTTCATAACCAAATCCTCAGTGATGTCAATCATAGGAAAATTAGTACATAGATCTCTTAGTAGTGGTTCATCTTCAGAATAATCTCCAGCTAAGCTAATATCTGGTTCAGTATACGATTTTGCAAAATGTGTTGCAAAAAATTCAGCTATCTCACCACGGTTACCGCTCTCATTGTCTCCAAACATCATTACATTAGGAATGTCATCATGCCTTTTTTTGGAATTATTTACAAATTCGAAAAATCTCTGTGGGTCCTCGTTAATAAGTTGTTCCATTTCAAGTTTGTAATTTTTATAAGCCAAACGTGCGCTCTTTTTGTACTCTTTTCTTAGTTCGGAATGTTCTTCCTTTGCATGCTTTCTAGCTTCAACAGTACGCCTGGATCTCATGAATTTGTACTTTGTATTGAGTCTATTTTTCATGTTAACGAGGTCATGACTAAACCATTTCGGGTGACTCGAAATTTTTCTCGTCTTCACGTCGACATTCGATGATATCACTGAATCCAACAATTCATAAAAATTTGTGATTTCAGAGTTCAAGTCATCGCCCGAAAAAACGTGCATCCAGTCGACGTTATCAAGAATCTCATTTATATTATTGTAGTTGGCATTTGCAAAATCACGATAACTAAAATCAATAGTTGACTTGCCATTGTTAAATTCAACATCGCTAATGGTAATTGCATATGATCGATGATGTGACTCCTTTTTTAGTAGGTGATGGGTGTTTTCTGAGCAGCTCACGGTCTCTGTACAATTTGTCCACACCAAGTCTAACATCGCACCGTTTTTATTTCCAACTTTGTTTACTTGAACAAGTCCCATTTCATGCATGGAGTCCAAGACAGTGATTTCCTTTTCCAAGGATGCGTTCAGTGGGATGGCAACGTCACAATCTTCATTTTCATCTGTATACCATTCCAAGTTGGATAAATTAAAATCACCAGAAATTACCAAAATATCCTCGGACTTCAATTTTGCTGCTACCTCACGAATTGCATTCATATTCGCCTCATAAACTGCGACAGGAGAATCAGGACGTATGTACAATTCAATTAGAAAAACATTCCTGTCTTTCAATGGCAGGATAACGCAAACTTGTTCAGCGCCATACTGCTCACCTGTGCTGACGAGTTCAGATTTCATTGTCCTATCAACAGCAATCAGTACACCTCCACCCCTTGTTTTAATTTTCCTTTGTTTTGATTCAGTTTCAATCGATCGGTCACAGCGATACACATTAAAATTTGGAGGAAAAACTTCTGAAGAATCAATTGTGCTGTCAAGGCGAGTCTCGCAAAGCATAAATATTGCAGAATCCGAAGCGATTATGTCAGCGTTAAATTCAGCAAGTCTGGATCTCACTCCATTGATGTTTTGCGTGTGTATATTTTTCTTCAGTTTATGTAAATGTGTGCGGTGAAATGAATTATTGTTCAAAAATGATGAGGCATGCCGTTCAAATGTGGTACTCCGTAAATTGGGTGTCGATATTGGTCGGAATGATAATTCTGCTGCGGATCGGTCCAATATTGCGGTAAAAAAGACGAAGACTGCTGATGTGGCCTGGCAATTTGACTGTTTTGTGCAAAATGGCCATATTGGAAATTATCAGGAACACCGTATTGGTATCTACTATCGACTCGGTAGTTCAAATTCATGTTTTGGTCACTATTCTGAAAAAATTGATTGTTATTATAACCATTCGAGTAGCCAAAATTGTCATTACGTCTGATGTTATTGCGCCGTTCAACAAATCGGCCGTATCCACGACGTGATCGTTGGAAATTTTCATTCCAATTCCTGCGATTTGGTTGTGATCGATGATTGTTGATGGTTTTGCTTCTCCATGGCATTGAATTCGGCCTTTGACTGTGACCATTTTGATTTGGACGTTGATGCCGATGTTTATTTTGACCAAAACGTTGACGATTTTGTCTGGCTTTC
>NW_022599249.1:0-891 GCF_009176505.1 Sitodiplosis mosellana | reverse complement strand
TTCTGACCGTATAATCAGGTGCCCATATTTCATTATTCAGGATTTGATTATATATCGATTGGTTCAGAGTAGAGATTTTGAACGCCAAATGCTGTCTCGGTTGTTTCTTCCGTTTTCCTTGGGGCAAAATATGAACTTGAAAACATTCATTATTTGTAAGACCAGTTTTTTCTAAAACCAATTCAACGATATCATCGGGTGTGGTACTCAATGGAAATTTTGATAAGTGGATCGAGTAAACAATTGCATCGGGTGAATGTGAAACCGTTTCACCGGTTTGGATTGATTCGACAATTGTTTCAATTTCACTTTGGATAGATATCGTTATCTTTTCACCAAGTTTCTTCATTGCATCTGCCAACATTTTCCGATCAGCATTAATTTGAGTGTCAGTGTCACCATTCTGTTTATTTTCTTCAATTTGTGTCGTTTGTTTTGCTTCCAATTGTTCAATGGCACTTTTGAGGTTATCCAATTGACCATTGAGGCTATTCAATTCAGCGGATAGGCGTGATATTTCATCTGTTTTGTTTCTGATCTCCGTTTTCAAGGTGCCATTCTGATTTTTCATCTCAACAAAATAATTCCTGCACGTTGCGCATGTAACTGTTATCGCTGATGATATGGAGAAGTATATTTTCAATCGTTGTATAATGTGCTTAGAATTTTCGGCTACCGGTTGTCCGCGATCATCGTACAGGTTGAATTTAGTGAATAGTCTCTTTGTGGCTTCACATTTACTGAGGCATTGAATGTAACACTTCTCATGGCAAGAAAAACATTGCAGATATTCACCATCAAAATCCGATCCCGTGCATTTACTGGCATCACAGTTATGTATTTCGGCAGACATGATTTCAACTCAGAAGGAAAAAAAAAGCATCAACAAAA
>NW_022599248.1:0-3505 GCF_009176505.1 Sitodiplosis mosellana | reverse complement strand
TCGCGTTAAGGTAAGTGTTTTTTTGGACAGACATCGAAAGATTGACTAAATTTAAATGTATCTTTCCAACATTTTTTCATAGCGCAAGGGATGGCTTAACTTTTCTCAATTACAATCACCAGGGCACTTTGGCAATGGATGTCGCAGAGAACGATAACATTTGCTTCGATCCATTTCTTCTACCATTTTTGAAATGGAAAGATGCAATTAAGGTCACAGTTCACGTGGTGAATGAGGAAATATTGAAAGCTGAAAATGTGGGAAGTCCATTTTCTTTGACCGGACACCGATGCCTTGAACTTCTGACCAACTGGCAAACCGGTCGCAAATTCACATCTAAAGAAAGCGTAAAAATTCCAGTATTGGAAAACGGTGCAGATGACTCTCTTGCTCAAAAAGTTTTGTTGGAATGTGGTTCAAAAGAACCAAATTGCCCAGCGTTCATAGTCAAAGGCAGGGGTCTATTTGTTTGGGGTGACACCGTCCAAAACACTGTGGATGCGTAAGTCCCGTTTTTCCTAATTCGAAGATGCGCATTGTATGTATTCTATAGATTTCGTTTCTCCACTTTCATTCAAACAGTTGTGATGCCATTGTGATGATGATCGGTGTCATTCTGGATCAACGCCGCCAACCAAACTGATGTGCGGACACAGACTGATGCCAATCGATTGCGACCAAAAGTATTCATATGTTTTTTCTCAACAAAAAGTGCATTCCATTTACAAATGCTATTATTTTTCGAATAAATTTATAAGCATTCACTGCTCAGCCAATTGTTACTAAAAAACATTAGTTTTTATCATTTTAACGATAGAAAAGAGAGAGAGAGAGAGAAAGAGAGTTCGAAATGAAACATTCTACGCATTGTCATTTGCTTTGTAATTGTAAAAAAGTTCAAAAGTTCATATCAAGATGGTCGTTCTATGACCATTTTTCTATTTTATCTATGAAAAATTCCTTGATCTGAAAACAATTCGTTTATTTTTTGAATAATCATTCATCATGTTGAGGTAAATAGAACCCTGCAACTTATGTGCTTAATATGTAGATGTCGCATTGTCGCCTAGAAATGTCATCGTTCAAAACTTTGACTTGACAGAACGAAAGCAACTGCTTTTCGCGCGAGGCAAAACCCATTCTACAGTTTTACATTGAGCCGAATTGTTTCGTTCGAGGGAAAGCAGGTGAGAGTTTCTTTTTTATAAAGCCTTAAAAATGTTTCAAGGACAATGAGAATAAAATTGAATAAAAATCTTCAACAGGGATACTGTACTACACACCTAACCAATCATCGCTATTTGCCGGTATAACCAAACACATTGTTGCGCAAAAACGTGAAATTCAGAAGAAAAAATCCTCGCCGATTGCAATGCAAAACACATTATTACCGCCGGCATCAGCCGGTGTAGGTCAGCAGCCAACGTCACGGCCCGTAAATACAGTCGAATTGGAGTGCAAGAGAATATGTGTGATTCGTTGTTTGCGTGCTGTCACTTGTAATGTGGCAATGCAATTTCTGTTGCTCACCCTGTTCCTGCTGTTTGTGAATTTCAGTGTGTGGCATCCGATAAATTGGATCGTCCAGACGTTCCGGCTCATTTTGTCAATTTACACATGGCTCTGTATCACCCCACTGATCGCAATCGTTATCATCTATGGGATTTACTTGGGCAAATCCTATCTGAATGAACGGCAAATGTATCGCAATCGATTCATGACCATTTACAAGACAACATTGCCAAAGTGTTTATTTTATACGCTGCATTTCCTCATCGGAATCCTGACAACGTGGTTCTACTCACGATTCCTCTCGGACGATTATCACACACTGTTCTTAAGCCGTTCCGAATGCTCAACCGATAGCTACAAATTAAGTTCCAGCCAAATTTGTGTCAACGAGAAATATCTGCTGATCTCGTTGTACGGATCATTGATAGCGATTTGGTATTGCTGGAAAAAGGATCCATCGAGTGAATCATGCGAATTTCCAATCATTCATCAGAGCAAGTACCTGCGGATTCGTGCATTTTTGTATTCGGTGCTTTGGACGACGTTGATTCAAGTGTTTGTGCCGGTGATGGTGTCGCATGTATTCTACAGTTTGATTGGACGCTTGCCATTCCAATGGTTCTTGAGACGATTGCTCAGCGTGGAATTTGTGCTCAACGGAAATGTTCATGTATACGACATCAAATTGCTGATCATCACTTGGATTCTGATAACGCATATTCTGAGCAATTTGCACTTAATGGCATTTTTGTTCCAAGCATTTTTGACCCAACCGAAGGTGTTTCCCATCGAAGCCGGATCACTGAGTGACAATGTGTTCAATAAGCAGCAAGTAAACGAGGTGACCCTTGTTCAAGCGTTGGCCAACAGCAAAGTACCGATTGTACGTCAGTTGGCCGCATTGGATCTGTACACACTGTCGGAGTACGGTGATTTGTACAAACGACGTCAACAGATTTTTGCATTGTCAATTCCCGGCGGCCATCCATACAATTGGAATGCGTTGAGTTCGCAGTGCATGAGTTTGATAAATGCATTCAACAGTGAGCTGCGTACAGCTGTGAACAATTTAAAAAATTTACCACAGATCAAACTGAATAACAACGTACTGCCCAATCAAGCCAAATACATGCAACCATTTTCGTCGAATTTGCAAGCGATGCCGGTGCCGGAATTCCGTTCGTCAACACCAACATCCGCCACAGAAATGGCCGATAAAATCCGCAATCGTCAGTACAACGAGAGTTGTGGCATTCGAAACATGCTGACGCCAATGGCACCAACCGACAACGAACAGCTACTATCACCCATCAAACCGATATCCGATCCATGTGCTCGTTTCAATCAAACCATGTGCATTCTTCAAGATAAAATCCAAAGTGTGAAAACGATCATTTTCAACATGCCCGGCATTCGGTTTTTATTCGGTGAAAATGAAATGGCTCAACTACATGCTTTGCTCACCATTTCCAAGGCTGACGAAATCGGCTGGATGGTGCAAGGTTTATCGACAATTGCCGTTCACTCATTGCACGAGGATCGTTATGGTGTGGTTCAAATGAATCTACCAGAAATCATCACCACTTTGCTTCAATTGAGGGAAAGCATTAATCAACTGCCGCCAAGCCTATTCAATGTCAATACCGTTTCACCGTATCTACGTAGCTTTCAGTCAAAACCCAGCGGCGCTATTCTTCTACGTAATGCCGTCAAACGCAGTCTCTACAACATCTGCATCACATTCAACGAATATTTATCCGAATTGGTGACGAATCAAAACGATTTACGCATTCTTCAAAATTATATTGACTTTTTGGAAGCTTGAGCTGTTTTTCATTTCATTTTTTTTTTAATTCATTTATTATTACTATAAAACTATGCATAAGACTTAAGTTATACACTAACAAGTTGAATTTATCATTAATCGTTCTTGAGAATAAAACATCTTTTTTACGAAAGAAACAAATAAAACAAATGAAAATGTAATAAAATT
>NW_022599247.1:14172-19521 GCF_009176505.1 Sitodiplosis mosellana | reverse complement strand
CTTTCAAAGTCGACACAGGATCTGATGTCACCGTTCTCCCGAGACGACTGATGGCGTTGATTGCGCCCGACTGCAGTACCCGTCGAAGACAGTTTTACGCGCATTTGGTGGAAATATCGTGCGCCCGATTGGTACATGCGTATTGTATTGTGGTCTGAACGGTAAGCAACGAACAAGCGAGGTCGTCGACTTTGAGAATGTGCCATTGCTTGGTTTAACAGCATGTATTGAATTCGGTTTGGTTGACAAACGTAAAATTACTCATCGTCGAATTAATTTTTAGAGCATTAGCAATTGAGAGAGCGATTAACAGAGAATTTATTGAGAAGAATTTCGGCGATTTTTTCAAGGGGCTAGGTAAATTTCAACGGCCGTATAAGATTTTGTTGAAAGAGAATTCGATTCCAGTAGCAAAACAAGCGAGAAGAGTGCCTTATGCAGTAGTCGATAAATTGAAAGAAAAGCTGAATGAATCAGAAAAAAATAAGATTATAGAAAAAGCAGATATTTATAGTGAATGGGTCCATCCGTTGGTACTAGCGCCAAAGAAAGACAAATTAGATTTTAGATTATGCATCGATCCATCAGAACTGAATAAATGTATATAAGATGAAAATTTTGTGACACCGAATTTAGAAGATTTGAAAATGAAATTGAATGGAGTTAAATATTTCACCGTGCTCGATTTGAAGGAGGGGTTTTGGCAAGTCGCGTTGGATCAAGAGTCGCAGAAGTTTTGCACATTCGCCACCCCATTTGGAAATTATAGGTTTTTGCGTATGCCTTTTGGACTCAAGTCGGGCCCAAAGGTCTTTCAGAAAATGAATCATGAACATTTTGAGGATATTAGGAATGTGTTTGCCTACATGGATGACATTCTGGTAACGGGCAAAACAAGAGAAGAGCATGATCGAGCATTACTAGAAGTCTTGAATAGAGCAAGAGAAAGAGGAGTTAAATTCAACATTCAGAAATTACAATTAGCAGTTGACAAAGTGAAGTACTTCGGTCGCATTTTTTTCTGAGGGAAAAATCGAGCCGGATCGAGATAGAATTGAAGCGATTAAAGAGATGGGAATGCCGAAAGATAAAACCGATCTAAGAAAGTTTTTAGGAGTAATTGAAATAATTAGGCCTTTCGTTCCGAATTTGTCTGAACACACCGAGCCGATACGCGATTTATTAAGAAAGAATGTCATTTATCGATGGACTGAACGACACACCAAACCATTCAACAAAATAAAACAACAAATAGTCGACGCGCCGATTTTAGTTCCATTCGACGAGTCGAAAGAGATAGAAATTGAGTGTGACGCATCGAAAGGTGGTCTCGGGTGTGGTATGATGCAAGAAAAGAAACCTATTTCATTCGCATCGAGAAGTCTGACGGACACAGAAAAAGAATACTCGCAAATCGAAAAGGAATTTTTGTCAATTTTGTTCGCATGTGAGAAATTTGAATTTTATACGTACGGGCGTAAAATTAAGGTGAAAAATGATCATAAACCGTTAACCTCGATAATTAAGAAAGAAATTCATAAAATTCCGTCAGCAAAACTCCAAAATATTCGATTAAAATTATTACAATATGACATTCAACTCGAGTACACACCGGGCAAATTGATTCATATAGCGGACTATCTATCGCGTTATTCAATGAAATATAAAGAAGAAGACATCGACAAAGGTTTGAGTAATGCAGTGCTCAGCATAAATGTGAGCGACAAGAGAATAATAGAATTTCAAATTGAAACGGATTCGGACCCGGTGTTAATGAATTTAAAGAAATATTGCCGCGACGGTTGGCCGAGAAACAAAGCAAAGTGCTTTGAAAATACGAAATTTTTCTTTAAAATGCGAAATGAAATAATGTTGGACGATAATATTCTTTTTTATAATGAACGAATAATCGTGCCAGCATCGATGAAGATAAAAATGCTTAAGATATTACATGAGCCGCACTTTGGCATAGAAAAGACGAAAAAGAGAGCGAGAAATAGCCTTTATTGGCCTTATTGGGATAGACGACGACATAGAGAAGTTAATCAGTAGTTGCGACATTTGCCAGATAAATGCTAGAAAGAATCAGAAAGAGCCCATGATTTCCCATGACATTCCAATGAGACCATTTGAGAAGTTAGCGACTGATATTTTTGAATTTAAAGCAAAAGATTATTTAGTAGTTGTTGACTATTATTCGAAGTGGATAGAGTTGAAACAGCTAAGGCGTAAGCAAGCCAATGATGTAAATAGTAATTTATTCGAAATTTTCAGCAGGAATGGTATTCCAAAAGTTATCATAGCTGATAACATGCCATTTAGTTCGCTAGAGTGTAGAGAATTTGCTAAATCTCTTGATTTTAAGTTTGAAACTAGTAGCTCGCACTACCCAAAGTCCAACGGACTTGCAGAAAGAGGAGTTCAAATATGTAAAGGTATTTTGAAAAAGACTAACAATATGCACGAGGCATATTTGGCATTATTAGAATATCGCTCGACTCCGACAAAAGACCTCTCATACTCGCCATCTCAATTGCTACAAAATAGAAAATTCCAATGAGGGACACGAAATTCGATCCAAAAACAAACATGAATGTTGAAACTGAATTCAATAGAAAAAAAAATAACGTAAAAAAATATTATGATCGCTCAGCCAAACATAGAAATGATTATGAATTGAACGACAAAGTATATGTTTGGAATGGACGATGGCAAAAAGGTATAGTTTCAAAGGTATGGCATACCCCTCGATCGTATCTCGTGAAAACAGAAAACAATGAATACAGACGAAACAGTTGGGAAATTCGACGACGCATCGAATCGGAAGGAGCTGACCAAGATTATCCATTGCCAACAATGCCAAGCTCAAACTCAATGTTTGCTCCGAAATGCACTAGAAGCGGTAGAAAATATTAGTTTAAAACAAAAATGTATTTATTGGAATTTATTTTGAATTTTTTTGTGCTTCCCTCATTCTCACTCGTCTGTAAAATAAATTTAAAAAAAAGGAAAGAGAGAGATAGTACAAGTAGAAATTAAGACATAAGAATAAATTAAATACAGTAAAACCTGTCAATAACGGAATTCCATGGGGAATTTTTTTTTCCACTATTGACACGAATTCCAATATTCAAAGGTTCCGTTATTGACAGGTTTTTGAGTCGAACCAAACATGATTTTCCATTATTGAGGGTAAAAAGAAACAAAAAAAACCGAAGCATACATTTTTATGGGTATTTAATGATCAAATCAAGCGATATAATAAAGGTGAGAAGGAAATACTGAAATAAAAGTATTTTTTAATAAATGAATGAAGGAAAGAACGAAAAATGAAAAAAAAAAACAGTGAATGACAAACATTATTATTTAGAACAATCAAGCAGTCTAAACAGTGACTCAAAATTAGAAAGTAAATGATACTCATTTCTTTCACTGCCGAATTGGCAGCGATAAATTCTGCATTTCATCAAACGAATAAATGATTTTCAAACTTACTGTAAATATACTGAATTGCACGCGCCAATCGAGTGGATGTGTTTTTATTGGGAGCATAAAAATTTTATTTGCATGAAATAAGCAATGATTTTGGCAGACGAAAGTAAAACATGATACTGAAATCAATGTAATGTACATTGTACTGCAGGATTTTTATGATGATCATTGGTTTTGATAAAGGAAAAATATAGTTTTAAATAAAAAAGACACGGAAAAAAGACGAAAAAAAATTTCGCCAAAATTTTTTTTCCACTTTTCGGAGTTTCGGTTTTCCGTTATTAACAGGTCAATTTGTATGGGAGAGTTCAACGGCCAAATTTTTTTTCCACTATTGACACGATTTCCACTATTCCCAGGTTCCGTTATTGACAGGTTTTACTGCAATATTGAAACGAAATTAAAGAAAGGGAGATGTGGCGTACTAGAATAGTACGCATAGTACTACATACTACTATAAATAGTCTTACCTCCGTAAGACGAACTTTTCCGCACCGTTTTCAGAACGTTCAGCTTTTATTCAGATTTTGCCTAGGAAATTTATAAGAATTTTCAGAAAAGAACAACAGTACGTTCATGTATTTTATGGAAAATTGTATTATGATTCCGAAAATCTTGATGTTGGGTATTCAAATGAAATAAAACGTCTGATTGTCTTTATTGTCGTCTGAATACTGAAAAAATTGGAACAAAATGTGACGAGTTGAAAAAAATACCATTTAAAATAACCACATTTTTCTTGACCAAAATCATAACGCGTTTTTCTTTTACATTGTATTTATATGGCAGCCCTTCGAATCTATAGAACAACATGAATGAGCGAAGGAGTGATTTGAAACTCTCATACAAAAGCGCGATTTTTAACAAAATTAAGAACAAAAAATGCAAGAAATTTTGAATTATTATACCGATCTGATACGAAAAAGGTAGGTTAGAGGGTTCTAGGTTGTTCCTGGGCCCTTATTAATTTGATGAAATAAATCAAGTAGGATTGATAAAATCCACCTGGGGAGCCTATTTTGGGTACTTTCCGAACAAAAGTTCGATTTTTTGAAGGTTTTTCATAGGCTAGGTATCCTAGGGTACATCTGGGGTGGCTGAAAATTTAATGGTTTCCAAGTCTAACGAAGCACAAACGTTTGGTACTTGCAGAATTTTATTTCCCATTCTGGTATTTGAGCAATCGCGCTAACAAATTTTTGCGTACAGCGTACAGGGTACGACACACCCACATTAACATAGCAAAATAATCACTTTAAGGTGCTTTTTGGTGTCGAAAATGGATAGAAAAATGGTTTTTCGGGGTACCTAGGTTTTGGAGTGATGACAATACTTTTACTCACGACATGGTCGGTGCGGAAAAGTAATATGAATTAGCATTGAGAATAAGCATTCAATAAATCAGTCATCATTCACCACTCAACCAGTAAGCATCTCATTTATATTACAGTCATAGCTATATGGTGTGGAAAAGGCAAACTCAAGAATTTGTACGAGTTTTTATCGCCTCTTGTAAATGAGATAAACGAAATAATGAAAACGGGCATTCATGTTAATAATTATCGCATCGACATCAACAATATATGTTTCATATGTGATTCACCCGCTCGGTCACATTTAAAAGGTACAGCTGTCTTAATGAGAAAATTTGCTTAAAAACTTTTGAAATTGATTAGAATGATTTGTTAAACAGGCACAGCTACATCGTATAAACACCACTCAACATTTCGAAAGTGAAAAATATTTGCTTAAATTTGCAATTCATTGCGATCGAATTGCGTTGTTTTTCAAACCATAGTGAAGGGGATAGAGGAATGAACGTAAACAACGTATTTTCGATGCGATCCATTTGATAAG
>NW_022599247.1:0-14162 GCF_009176505.1 Sitodiplosis mosellana | reverse complement strand
ATGCGATCCATTTGATAAGGAACGCAAAATTCTGCACACGTGCACAGGTGGAATTGTAATTCCATCAATTGTTTGACATTGTTTTCTCGAAAAATGTGTGCGATAATATTTTGTGAGCTCTAATTAGAATTGTCTTTGTATGTGGATTGAATTATACCATTAATGTATTGCTGATGTGACCATACTTGAAAAGTATATAAGCAGATGCGCTCGATTCGTTTGTCAATCAAACAGTTCGTCAATTTCTTCAATTGACACGTTTACAGTACACTTTGATAGTTCGAAGCTGGAAAAATGCTGCGTCAAAGATCTTTCACCCTGCTGCTCGTTGCCTTGGTGGCATTGGAGGTGAGACGACAATTTTAGTCTGAAATTTTTAATTTTAACCTTAGAACCGTGAATCGGGCACTGAGTGCCCAAGACCAACTTTAAACACTTATATCTTTATCATTTCTCATCATAAATGATTTACACAAAGATGGTTCGATTAGTTAAACATTTGACTACATGAATTGCGCTAACATACTCACATACGCATACTACGTCATCACATATGTGCATAAGTATGTGCGATGTGCTATACGTGAATCGGGTGCCCGAGTGCCCAAAGTGCATTTTTGTATGAAAACTAGAGTGTGATAAGAGACAAAAGATTTGTGTCTTGAGCAAAGTTCCGCGAAATATGCAAAAACGCGGAAGACGCGTAATTTTTGTATCTAATTTTTTAATGGACTGATAAGAGATAAGAGATATCTGTCTTCAGCAAAGTTTTAGAACAGGTTGAGTTCTACAACATTCCCGAAGACTTCAACTTGTTATCTCTTATCAGTTACGCGAAAAATGATAACATAAAAATCGCGTTTTTTGCGGTTTTCCGCATAATTGATAAGAGATAAGGAGATAAAATCTTCAAAAATATTGTAGTACTTGTCCCGTTCTACAATTTTGTCCCAGACAGATATCTCTCATCTCTTATCAGTTGCGCAAAATACGCGAAAAACCGCAGATGACCGCGAAAAATACGGGTTTTTTACTTGTCATTTTTCGCGTAACTGATAAGAGATAACAAGTTGGTTTCTTCTAGAATGTTGTAGAACTCAACCTGTTCTACAACTTTGCTCAAGACAAATATCTCTTATCTCTTATCAGTTCTGTAAAAAATGATATGGAAAATCTCGCGTTTTTCGCGTTTTTGGCGGTTTTTCGCGGAACTGATAAGAGATAACGGAATAGCGTTTGCAAGAATATTTTATTGCTTGAAATGCTCTATAACTTTGCTCAAGACACAAATCGTTTATCTCTTATCACACTCTAGTTTTCATACAAAAATGCACTTGGGGCACTCAGGCACCAGTTTCACGAACAACGTTATAAAATAGGTTTCACGGTTTGAAGGTTAATGTTGTTCGGAATTTTTTTCACTTGTAAATTTTGAATCGATTCTTTTTGTGGACAATTTGTGATAATTTTTCCGAAACTCATTTCATTAATGATAAAATGTCCATTTCAAATCTTTTCAATTGAAAAAAATCTTCCACTACAAAAATCGAATAAAAAACAGTTGAAAACCATTACAATCTCATCCATTGTTCCATTCCAATTTAATCACTTTGTTTCATTTCCACAGTTCCTGATCGTGGATGTGAGTGGAGCACCATCGGGGAGAAACGGTAAGAATGGAGCTCCAACATTTACGCAACATTTTCTTCCGATTCACTTCACTGATCTTCTATTTTTCAACATTTAGTAAACGAAAAAGACATAAAAGGAAAGACAGCCCTGCATAGAGCTGCTGAGACTGGTAATTTCGAGTATTTATGTTTTTAAAAAAAAATGCTTTGTTCAATCTACTTCATTGGTCTGCATTATTTTTCAGGTAATGTGAAGGAAGCTCAAAAACTCATCGATCAAGGAGCCGAAGTTAATATTGAAAGTAATTTGAAGGTGACACCTCTTCATTATGCCGCTAACAATGGTAATGTTGAATATTGATTTTCATTGAATAAAAGATTGATTTGATCTCTTTTTCCATCGATCTGTGTTATTTTTCAGGTCACAAGAATGTTGCTGAACTTCTCATCCGTAAAGGAGCCATTGTTGATAGTGAGGATGATTTCCATGCGACACCTCTTCATTCAGCTGCTCTCAAAGGTAATTTTGAATACTTCTCATAAAATCTCGTGACACCATTCCTGAGCACAGCAATCATGTAATGTGTAACCTATGTGTACTTAGGCTCTCAGTATGTGTACTTAGGCCGAAAAAACCGATGTGCAGTTGAATCACACCTTATCGTGTAAGTGCTGGCTAGTAATGGTTTTTCGTTAGCCAGCATTATCTTAGCCTTTAGTAATACACAAAGTGTAGGAATGTAAAATAAAGACTAAAATGGTTTATTCAACTTAAATTATAATGCGGTGCCAAACCGTATGCGTCGCGTATGTGTGACATACGCGTGCAACGGTTTATTTTGGCGTTCCCTAGTCGCCAGGCGCACACTACTGCATACGAATTCGTATGCAGGTGTGCGCCTAGTCGGATTTACATACATTTCATTTTACATAGCAACTTAACCACTAGTAGTGGTCCACTACATCCTCCTCCACAACGAAGACGTTGTCCGTCCTCGGACAACACTTCCGATTATTTCCCTAGTTCTTTTATATGGGAAGAACTTTTTACAAATTTCAAAATAGATTTATCCCGAATTTAATTTACAAAATTGGTAGCTATTGTGTAAAATGTGAATTTTTTAAGAAACGTTTGATTGTTGTCAACCTTTCCATTATTCTTTTTCGAAAACATTTGAATTCAATCAAATTCCGATGATGTTATCGGATTGATGAACATTCTTCTTTTACTGTTTTTTTAACTAGGTATATTGTTTGTTTTTAGTAACTTTCAAATTAAAATTTTTTAATTCAAACTAAAGAACGAGGAGAACGGTTGCATTCTTGACAACTTTGACATTTTGGTGTACACACACACATAAAAACGTATGGCGGATTGAAAAGCGTCAGCAATGAACTCAACTATCACTTGGTGTAGCAAGTTCATTGAATGTGTGAACGAATGGCAATATTCGATGACTTCAAAATCATATGAAAAACCACACAAGTGTTGACAGTGCAAACTCACGATTTTTTCGAAATATTTCTTTGAAAAACAAATCGTGGATGAAGCTTAGGCTTTGCAGAGCCCGAATATCAACAATAAAAGAAAATAAATGAATATAATTCCCAAGCAAATAATGTATATAAAATGTATGGCGTTTCCAATCTCACCACTGTTCACTATAATCAGTCAAAGCATTAATGTAAATGACGCATGACAAAGTGACTTTGACAGCACACGCATATGAATTGATGTCATGTTTACAGTCGGAAACGTCAATGCAAAATCTCCAGTATCCAGTTTCACTCTACTTTGAAGATTCACACTCAAATATGATTTAAATTATTTCATTTGTTTTACCCTGACTTGTTATGTTTTTTTTTTAATTTATGTGTGTGACCAAAATTTTAGAACGATATAAGAGGAAATCAAGAACATGAATGCAAATAATAATGACATAAAAAGTTGCAAGCGTTAAAGAAATTATTGAACAATCAGCATTTATAGAATCAAAATTCAATTCAATATTTGTTATTTGTACGACGTTATGGAAATGGAATTTACTCAAGCATCGGTTCGGGCATAGAAATATGTTTACCTAGATATTCTATACTGTATAGATATGCAAAGCATAGACGCATACGGACGACCGTGCGACGAACGTATCATCAGAGCCATCGTTGTTTGCTGTAAACCCATATGTTTCATTTCTGGAGAAATGTGGAGAAGCGTGGAGAAGCACGGAGTTATATGGAATAACACATAGTATTATACAATACAAGCGCAAGTCGCACTGACTTGCGCCTGTGTTGTATATTGAATCACTCCATACTACTCCACGCTTCTCACACTATATATATATCCGTGTTTGTGTGAGTGTTATAATTCTATACCATGAAGAATGAACTAGAATGAACCGAAATGAATAACAACAAACATTTTGTTTCTCGTTGGATTTTCTTCATAACTTTTTTTATTTTTCTTCAAACTGTTTCGATATATTATCGTGAAAAATATGATTATTATTGTTTTTATTTAACACTATGATTGTTCTTGGGGCACCCAGGGCCCCCAGCGAACTTTAAAGTTAAATAAAAGTACTAAACAGTGTATAAACCAACCGGAGTTAAGTCTCATTGTATAAATTGAACATTTCTCTACACGAATGAAAAAAAAAACATATGCATATGTGTGAGTATGTGTAAAATACAGCCTGCCGCAAAACATGTTACGCTGTTGTTCTTGGGGGACTCCAGGGCCCCATGGCTATTTTATATTATAACTGGACTATGATAAGAGATATCGACTTGGTGTCTGTAGCAGTGTTGTAGACTAGTTTATGTACTACAACTTCGCCGTAGACATCAAGTCGTTATCTCTTATCAGTTTCGCGAAAAGCCGCGAAAACCTGAAAAACGCGAATTCATAGTTTCTCACTTTTCAAGGAACTGATAAGAGATAACGAGATGGTGTCTATGGCAAAGTTGTAGCTCTGGTCGAGTACTGCAACCATCTATTTAGCACAGATACCAAGTCGTTATCTATTATCAGTTACGAGAAAAAATGATAAGAAAAAATTCGCGTTTTTCACGGTTTTCTGCGGTTTCTCGCGTATTCCGCAAAACTGATAAAAGATAACGAAATAGTGTTTTTGGCAAAGTTGTAGTTCTGGTCAAGTACTACAACTTCACTACAGACACTAAGTCGTTATCTATTATCAGTTACGCGAAAAAATGATAAGAAAAAATTCGCGTTTTTCACGGTTTTCGCGGCCTTTCGCGTAACTGATAAGAGATAACGACTTGATGCTGCAGCGAATTTGTAGTACTTAAGCTGCTTTACAACTTTGGTATAGACACCATCTCGTTATTTCTTATCAGTTTCGCGGAATATGCGAAAAACCGCAGAAAACCGTGAAAAACGCGAATGTTTTCTTATCATTTTTTCGCGTAACTGATACGAGATAACGACTTGACGTCTGCGGCAAATTATAGTACTCGACCAGAGCTACAACTTTGCTTTAGACACCATCTCGTTATCTCTTATCAGTTCCGTGAAAAATGATAAGATAATAAATGATAATGCTTTCGACTTCCGCGAAACTGATAAAAGATAACGACTTGGTATTTTCGGCAAAGTTGTAGAGCAGCTTGAGTACTACAACTTCACCATAGACATCAAGTCGTTATCTCTTATCAGTTACGCGAAAAACGCGAGTTCTTGATAATCATTTTTCGCGAAACTGATAAGAGATAACGACTTGGTGTCTGTGGCAAAGTTGTAGTACTCGACCTGCTCTACATTTCTGTTGAAGAGGTAAGTCTCTTACTTCTTATCGGCTTCACTAAAACGATGTGGGAAAATTTTGCGATTTTCGCGTTTTTTCACGTTTTTCGCGGAACTGATAAGAGATAAGCAATATTTGTTGCACCAAAATTATAGCAAACTTTGAGTATTACAACTTTGCTTCAGACACTAATTTGTTATCTCTTATCACAGTCCAGATTTCATATGAAGTATCTTGGGGGCCCTGGAGTCCCCCAAGAACAGTAATATGTTGCAAATATGAAGAACAGTCATAGTGTTAATGACATTAGTTTCATTTTAAAGAAAATGTGTATAGAAATGTTGATGTTCATTGAATTCTGCTGCTATAATATAATGTGTTATACATAATAACAGATTTGACATTTGTTTTTTTCTGTTTTGATTCAATGACAAGCCGTATGACCTGTCAAAACAAATTCAAAAATAAATCAGAATTTAAGGCGACGACGAGTGTGGTATAGACGCTTGAGATCTTCGGTCCGATCAGGCGTAGAGTAAAAATCAGACGACGAAGAGGATGTATCACCAAAATACTCTTCGCCATGGGGATTCATAGCATCGTTTGATTGGGTGGTTGAATTATCTGCCGAAACGTTGTCAGCTGGTTCGAACTTGGCTAGTGCTTGGACCTTAATGGGCGATGGAACCGATAACAAACCTTGTGCTTGAACGAATGGCTTAACTTCCTCTTCATCTGAACGAATGGCTGAAGCGTTTGTCGAATCATTGTTTGGTGGTTCGGTCTTAACATTGGCTTCAAGGCTGATGGGCGAGGGAATCGGTACTAAACTTTGCGCTTGAACGAATGGCTTCAGATCCTCTTCATCTGAACTGTTGCACAAATCATAGTATGCTTGGACAATTACGACTTCATCTTGTTCTTCATTTGCCAAATTTGGCTCATTAGCGCTTCCGTGAGCCGAATCGTTCGAGTTGGCCAGTTCGCCATCGTTAGCTATGGCATATGACAAAACACCTTCATTGGGTCCATCTGAAATGGATACAACAAATATCAAAATTTATTGAGTACAAATAATTCGCAACTAAGCCGAAAAAATGATTTCTGTTTTGCTTTATTTTTTTGTTAAATGAAGAATTAATTACCGTTTGATGGAGAACGGCCCTCAACATTATCGACAGATGCTTCAGCTTCAGCATTTGCAACCATAACATCCGATCCATCCTTGTCGACAACTTCTTCTTCTTTCTGGTCATGGCCATCTGAAACAATTTAATCGAATTGTACGATTGAAAAATTCATAGAAAAAAGACTGAAATTTCAAGAAGAGTTTGAAAATTCATACCGTCAATTGACATATCGAGTACATTTTGGACAATACCCGAACGATCCACAATGCTTTCGACTTCTGTTTCGCCTTCAGCGTTTTCAACTACGAGAGCCGATTCATTCACGTCGTTAACTTATGCTTCTTGGTCACGACCATCTAGAAAGATCGAACGTATATAGTTTAGAGCAAGCACTATTAGTTTTTAAATGCATTTTCTCCTAGGGTCATGTAACGTACGAAAAATACATAAGCAATATTTGAAGTGTGAACGTAGATTTGAAAGAACGTACCACCAATTGACGCATTTTGAACAATTCCTGTAGCCTATTTCACCAAATGTTTTCATGAAAAGTTTTCATGAGATTTTCTCATCAAGTTTTTTTGGTCAAACAAAAATATATCTAAATGTAGCAATGAGAAAATCTCAATAGAAACGTGAAAATATTCTCATTGAAATTTCGAGATTTTTTCACAAAAATGTGAGATCACATCATGATTGGCTCAAAAATAAATGAAAATTTAAAATTTGCTCTCAGAATAATGCGGGCAGCTGCAACGTTGCGCTTCAAACACAAAAAGCGCCATCTGCACATATTTGACTATTCAATGTGAACTAGCTGTCATCAGTATCGTTGAGTCATCGATGCTCAATTTATTTTGGGTCGTAAACGGTACATTGAAAATTTCAAATGTGCCGTTTATGACCCAAAATTGAGCATCGATAACTCATCGATACTGATGACAGCTAGTTCACTTTGAATAGTCAAATATGTGCAGATGGCGCTGTAAAATCGTTCACCACTGACAAACGTCAAATTAGTATGGAAAGAAGTCAATGTTGCAGCCTCCCGGAATAATGTCAAAAAATGAGAATATTTTCACGTTTCTATTGAGATTTTCTCATTGCTACATTTAGATATATTTGTTTGACCAAAAAAACTTGAGGAGAAAATCTCATGAAAACTTTTCATGAAAACATTTGGTGAAATAGGCTGCTGAACGATCCTCAACTATTTCGATTTCTGCTTCAGCTCCAATACTTCCATCCGTAACAGTCGATTCATTTATGTCACCGGTATCTTGTTCTTGGCGACCACCTGGAAAAATCAAGTTTGCATATTTGAGAATTAGTTTGTACTTCAGCCAAATTTCCATATGAATTTGGAATATGAAAAATTGTTCGAAATTTTAACTAGAATTTCATTGGAATAATTTGAAAATAAAACAAGTTGGAAAAAACGTACCGTCAATTGACACATCTTCCAGGTTTTGCACGGTTTCCATTTCTTCGTTATCGTCTCGGTTTACATAAACCTTACGAGAACCACCAATATCAAAAAAAAATAACACGACCGCGAGTCAAACGATGATCCATTTTCGATTATAAAATTTACACCACAAAAATGTTATGAAAAAATTGCAGAAAACTAATTTCGTTGTGAACAAATTATTAGAGCGATATTGAACGCGTGCTTTGCGGTAGATTTCTCTTCAGCTATTTATAACCGATTTCAAACGAGAGCGACTGCAACACGAACATCGAATGACTTATTACAAACACAGACTTTTTTTTATACGTAGTAACCATAGCAATGCACAGCACATAGCGACACAGAGTAGCCGCTTGGTGTCAAGTGTTGAACAATGCGTAGAACAAATCTGCGTTTCACTCTGTCACTTCTTCTTAGAATAACGGTTTGCACACAAACAACATCAGAAGATTATGCCTTGCTTTTCAGATATGCTTTGAAAATATTATTTAACTGTCTGCTTCGATGGAATTGAATTCGAAAACAAATGTACAAAATGGTAGTGATGAAAATCTATAAACAAAAATAAAAAAAGTTGTTTTGTCAAATTATTTGTTCATGCGAATGAGGATTTTCAGATTCTTTCACTATGTGACTTACGATCAAATTTGATTTAGTTGCCTTCGTATGGGTTGGGTTCTATGGTCACCACTTCGATGAAAGATACTCTTGAATACGTGAATTTTAAATAAATTAGTTTTTGACGAATCGAACTGTAGTCAAACATTTGATGCACATTATTGTTATTTCAACAAATAATTGAATCACACCTTATTGTTTTCACTAATTCAATATTTTCAATTCATTTAAAACAAAAGAAATCGAAAAGAGTACCTTGAATGCATTTCGGTACTATCGTACCATCATCAGCATCACGACTAAACAGAAAAGTCGTCGGCTGTCACGCAAAAACATCGGTCGGTGTAACATCATAGCAAACGAGACAGCAAATTTGACTCGATGTTTCCGTTATCCAGATTCAATGCGTTGTTGCTCCTCTGAATAAAGTAACTTTCGTATGCGTCCAATTTGCGCGCGTCGCCTATCTCTTTCACCAGCCGTAAGTTGCTTATGTCGATATTCAAATGACCGCTGTTCAATGCATGTAATGCTAAGGCAGAGCGGTAGCCCTGTTTATTTTTTATGCACAAACAATGTTCACGGAAACGAACTGAAATGTTACGTTTCGTTTGTCCAATGTATTCACACATACAAACGGGGCACTGAATAGCATAAATGGCAGATTTATGTAAAGAATCAATTGTGTTTTTGGTTGAACCCAACAAATTCATTATTTTGGTTTGATTCGTGTTAACAATGGTTAAATTATATTCACGAAACTTATTTTTTATCTTGTTCATAATTTATGGGATATATGGCAAAGCAACTCTAACTCTTTCCACTTCTGGCGTGTTTTGCGAAAACAATGTCGATAAATTAAATTTGTTTATTTTGTCTAAATGTTTTTTTATCAACACGTCGACCAAATCTTCTTTGAAGCCATTTATTTTCGCCATTTGTTTTATGCGAGCGTATTCAGTCATGTAATTTTGTGCTGAGAGTTTCATTCGACACAATCGATGAACCATTGAATGATACGCAGCCAATTTGTGTTGCATGCTACAGTTTGAATCACTAGTTATTGTTCTCAATGTGTCAGTGGGTTTGTGGTAAATGGCAATATCAATTTTGTTGTCCACAGAAGTTGACAATTCCATGTCCAAAAACGATAATTTACATTTATCATTCTCTTTCTCACACGTAAATTTAATCGAATCGAACCGATTATTGAGCACGTTTAACACTGAGTCAATTTCGTCCATCTTTATTATCGCGAACACATCGTCTACATATCTCCACCAGATTCTGGGAAGCAAGTTTTCTTGTTTTAATTTTCGTTCAAATGCCGACATGAACAACTCACTAATCAATGGGCTAAGCGGATTTCCCATGTTAGTTCCAGTCCACATGATAAAACGAATCACGAAACTGAAAATAACTATGATCCATACACATACGCGCTGCTTGGTAATAAACTGATTTTTGTTCAAATGGAATATCAATTTGCTCTAAATATTTTTCAAATTCCTTCAATGCAACATCAATCGGAATACTTGGAAACAAAGAACACACATCAAATGAAATTTTAGTCTCATCACAATTCACAACAACATTTTCAATTTTTTCAGCGAAGTCAATTGAGTTTCTGACTGAAAAACTCTCAAAAGGTGGCAGTTTTTTGACTTCTCCTACTAGCCATTTAGCAATGAGATAGTCAGTGGTACCGATACTAGATACAATCGGCCTCATTTTGTTTCCGGCTTTATGTATCTTAGGTAAACCGTAAATTCTGGCAACTTTTGGATTCGACACTTTGAGATTTCGAGCTAGACGCGCACCAAACACTTTTCCTATTTTTTGTCTCAAAGTATCACTTTCCCGAATCATTTTCGGTAGAGGAGTTTTCTTGACTTTTTTATAGGCGCATTCGTTGATTAAATTTAACATTCTCTCTGAATAAAACCTGAATGAAAAGCCACTGAGGTTTTATATAAAAAGAAATTAATGTATTTATTTACTTTCTTACTAACTAAAACAATTTTTTTTTCTTTACGCTGATTCTAACTAACAATAATTCGCTTAGACTTACTCATTTGCTTTCACTAATCGCTCAATTCTGCTTTCGTTAATCGCTCTTTGCTTGCTTTCGCTAATCGCTCGTGAATGCTTTCGCTAGTCGCTCTTTGCCTGCTTTCGCTAGTCGCTTTGGAATGCTTTCGCTAGTCGCTCTGGAGTAAGACTGACTTGCGATACTGAGAATCGTGCCGCTATTTATACTAAAAATTTGGCGCGAAATGCGCCGTCGAATGAGCGTTGAGCATGCGCGAAGTAGCGAAGGAGAAATTCGAAAGCGGGGAAAGTGCGTGAACGAAGCGAAGCACAGCAACGCAAAGCAAAGAACGGCGTGCAGTGAGAGCAAGCGAGCAGCTGAAAATAAAATGCTATTTTTTGTTCGATTTGGAACATCTCATCATAGTCCGCTTTATCCATGATAACAAGTTTGTTGCCTTTATCCGCTTTGACGTAGTAACAATTTTTGCTTTTTAACTGTTTAATAATGTAAAAATCATTGTTATTTCAAATGACCGGAGTTGAACTTATAGAATTCGGACCACACACAGTGTTGTACTGTGTCAACTGATGCTTTGACCACTCAGTTCGATTTCGATGTAGGGACTAAGCACACGTACTTCGTATCCACAATTTTTTGTCAAGTGTATTCTGAAAAAATGGCCAAAACCACCAAAGCGAATAAAAAGAATGACAATAAGAGCAAAAAAACGACTATTAAAAATTAGTGCAATAGATCCAATTTACGGTGAGCGATTGCAACAAGAAATTCAAGCATTGAATTTGCCGGCGACGGTGACAAATGCAGCGACCGTACCAAATGCGAATGATGATCGAGATTTTGCAGCACAAGAAGCAAACAACCAAAGTACAGCTGATTCAAATGAGCGGATTTTGTTCCTGGAGAACCAATGTGCCAAATTGACGACGGAAAATGCCAAGCTGTTGAAAGATAACCGTGCGCTAAAAAAAATGGTTGATTCATCGAAAGTGTGAATATGTATAAAGACTATAAAATCGAAAAGTTGAAGTTGTCAGCTAAAAAGAGTGCACCCAAAAGTTCAACAGTGGTGGAAGAAAATGGAGCTAGAGTTTTGGCTGATGTTGTATCGTATTTGTTGTTTGACGATTATCGCCAGGAATTTTCATCACAGCAATTGGTCGAACTCCGCAGAATCCGCAAAGGGAAGATTAATGATGGCAAATTCATCAGAGCATGCTTGTCATTTTTAAATCATGATGACGTTACAAAGTTAAGCAAAAAGTACGCAGCTGAAAAAAAATGAAGGGAAAGGAACATATTAGTCCAAATAAAAATCGATCATGGAAGCAATGTTGAACCAAAGAATTGAATTTGAGAAAGTCACACAAGAAGAATTTTTTGCTCGGTCGGAGCGTCTGATCCGTCTGATTGGTGATGGGCTGTATTCACTTACAAAGGATTTAACGAATTCATCAAAAACAACTTCTGCATCGACCAAAGCAATTTCAACGCCAAGCCGACAAATATTCACTGAAGAAACGAGTCAAAATTCACTGAACGAACAAACAATGATCGTGTTAAACACAGCGCCGACTTTGAGTGAACATCGGGGGACAATAACATCAATTTCAACACCGACTTTAGAGTCTTAGAGTACCCTTTTGCACTATATTAAAATTAGACCTCCCAGATGCATTTCGGCTCAAATCGGGAATTTTGTTGCTCAAAAGCGGGAAAAATGGGTCGAAATCGGGGATTTTTCAGTATCAATAATTTCACTGTAAAATGCATCTGAGAGGCCCAATTTAACATTACCTTTTAAGCTGAAGCAACAAATTTCCAGAACAAATGACTCGAAATAGATAACTGTAACAAAAAATCATCGACGATGCAAGAAAGAAGAAAGAAGAAAACAGTATTTTTGTGTATTCAAATACATTTTTAATTTCGCACTAGGGTCGCCCAGTGGCCGAAAATTCGGCCAATAAATAAAAATTCAATCTTATAAAAATTTTTATTGAAAAAGTTATTAAAATACATTTTCTTAAAACTAAAGTAAATAAATGAAAATTATTTATTTGGTGCAATTACGGTCGCAAAAATTGTTCGACTCCTTTGGTTCAATAGAATCCAATTCATTTGGAAAAACACGAAAGATCAACCAAACATAATTTAACAAATGTAACCCGTAAGAAATACGATTTTTTTAACAAACAGGTGACCAATGCCAATAAAAAATCTAGAATAAATGAAAAAAATATTTTCATAAAATAAAATATAACTATAATTCTTTTTGTCATTAATGCAAAAAAAAGACGCAGTAAATAACTAAAATATAAATAAATAACGCAGTAAATAACATAAATCGAGTTATAAATTTTATTCAATGAAAATCGCCAAAAAAACTATTACATTTTTTTATGGCAACCACAAATCAACAATACGACCAAGGTCAGTAAGAATGTGAATCAAAATAATTAACATTTCATCAACAGTTAATAACGAAATATAATTTTCTTTGAAATTTAACACAATTGAAGCAATGTATGGATCTACATTGTATCGAATGGCCATTGAATTGATTTGATTTTCATTGATTGAAGATTGATTATTCCGATTTCGAATTGCATACTTTATGAAAAGTATGCACTCTGAAATCAATTGGTCATCGAAATCATCATTTGTCACTTCATATAGTGACAAAAAGTAGCGAACAAACCGCTCAGACACACCACATCGCTCAGCGATAATTGAAATCATCTGGTGCAAATAAATGAAGATTAAAAAAAAATATTTAAAAAAATTTAATTTTGCCATAAATTCCACAAAAAATCCTCAATATAAAATGAACCACACGTCGTTTCTAACAATAAATTGAAATTCAATTGAGAAAAATAAAATACTCACAATGAGTTGCAAATGAACGCAGCAGTAACCAACTTTGTCTCGTTTCGAATGCTGTTTACTGTATGCTAACTCCGTTCAACCTGTCAAAAAAATAAAATATTTTCATTAAAAATCAACGAATCCTTAAAAAAAACCGAAATAGAATTTTTTTTATACAACAATTTCAATTTTAAACGGAAAAAACAATGGAATTCTTACGGTTTAGTTGTGTTTTGTTGCAAAACAAATTTTCAGTGCACAGTAACAGCAGCTGCCTTCGTTACGATCGGAATCACGCACCGATTCTGTTCAAACTGCCAAAAAAATAAAAATTTATTCACTAAAATCCAACAATGTTATAAGCAAAACACGGAAAGCACTTTGTTTCTAGCACAAAAACCAATTTTAAATGGAAAAACAATCAATTGCTTACGTTTTGATAGCGTTGAATTGAAAAATCGGCTCTTAGCGCACACAAACAGTTCACTTTGATGCGTTCGAATGACTTTCTTACACAGCTCCAGCCAGATTATTTCTGTTGGTGTAGGTTAGGTACACTCAATGACGAATCACACACCGATTCTGTCCAAACTGCCAGAAAAATAAAAAAATTTACACTAA
>NW_022599246.1:4430-14254 GCF_009176505.1 Sitodiplosis mosellana | reverse complement strand
TGAACTGAAAATATTTTACATGTTTGAAAATTCCTTCACTTCACGCTATGAACGAAAACAACTGCGTTGTTTTAGCCTAAATGTATGCAATCTTATGACGGCTTGTTTTGGTATTTGCAATTAACCATGTGATTAGGGGTCAATGACCCATTTGATGTGAGTAAATGAATGAGAAAAGGGTCTGAGCATGAGAATATGACATGATTTGTATTATTGAGATGGATTCAGGCATGAGAAAATTATGTAAACAAAACATACAGTACAGTCAAAAACAAGTACAGTACATTCAAGTACAGGTCGACAATGCAATTCTATTACAGCGTACTAGAATTCATAGAAAATGCGTGGCAGTTCTCGGAAGGGGGTGCAAATTCGCATTTGCACGCGCTATCATCATTGTATAGATGACAGCCATACGAAGCACACGAACAAGTGAAACTCACCTTGGACTGAGCCACCGACGAATTTACCGTAAAGTTACAATAGCGAAGTTACAAAATAGAATTGCATTGATCGTCGAAGAAATATACCAATTTTGTGAAAATTAGGATATTTAGTGATCGAATTCGTTAGGATCGAGTCACCAATTAAATCAACGACTGGCAGACGTAAACGTAAGTTCACTGACCTCGTATCTCTCATAACCTCACAATTCACACTGACTTGCATTATCCAGTGCCGGTTAGCTGGGGACTAATTTGGAGACCGAAGTGCCTGGGTACCGTAATTCAGTGCATACACTGGCCCAGAAGAGAAGTGGATCACGACCGAAATAGCGAGATCGATACGAACGAGACGTCAGGACTACGTTTCGCTGGTGACATCGCCACGTCTGCAGAAAATTAACCAACGCACTCAATCAACAGGTTTGAATAGCATTTAAGGCGCCCAACGAGTGAGCTCACGAAACTTCGTTCAATCATCGTATTATACAACACCGCAGAAACTAAGACCGAAAACGTATCTCCATTTTCATACGTTTCATTGGCCGATCGAAATCGACCGTTATCATCGTTGGCATACGAAACACGGCATATACACCGATACCGACCGACAATCGACGATATACACCGATTGGTCGGCAAATATGGATACTGAGCTGAATACATAGCTCGATGGCTCCCACGATTATGAATAGTGTGTAATTAGATATTAAGCTGAATTCCATCTCAGACCGATTAGGATAGGGATTGAATTTTGAATTAAAGAAAATTATTTCATGTTAAACGAAATACGCCGTCTTTCCCCTTTTAACCTCAATTTCATTTTTTTTAGTCAACCAGTTATTGGAATTGGTTCGTATTTTGGCAACGGTAAAAATTGTCTTTGATAAACATTTTTTTCAGTTCAAATGGCGCCCGAAGTTGTATTCGCATAAATCAATAAGCGAATTTTCAGACAAAAAGTAATCTCGACCCTTAAGATCGAGATTGAGGTTTATTTTTCAGAAATTCACAAATTGAGATTGAATTAGAAATTTAGGGTGAAATTGAATGGAATAATAAATAAATTAATCGGCCTTAGTATAGAAATTGTTTGAGAAAAATATCTGACAATTTAGGCAATTTTAGAGATTTTTCGTCTAAAGAGAGGGCCGAATGTGGTGAATTTGTTAGTGAAAAATCCACACATTGTTTTAGACCGAATCAATTGATTTCTTATTCCGAATTGGAATTTTAGCCGAATAGATCGTCCTAATTAACGCAATATTTTGCATGAATTGGTTAGGAAATTGGCACATAGGGAAAATTGCGGCATTTTTTTTTTTTTAGCAATTAAATTTGAATTTGTGTGAAAGTAAAGGCATTGAATTGGCATTTGTTTTTTTTCTTGACTGATTTTGGGGTTGTAGTGTTGGCCGGTCGATGCACAGTGAGTAACGTAGATTGACCCGACCGTGTCATTTGAGACATTTTGAGACATTTTGACTTGACGAACGTTCAACAAATAATCATTGTGGATCACGAAGTGATCTCGTCTCCCAAATCATCGAAACAAAACATTGAGCACGTCATTTCCGCGCAAAGTCCTCGATTTAAACCGAACAGTTGGTTTATCTTACCGGCGATTCATCAAATATACAGCGCTTCGATCTGATATCCACGAAATCGCCGAGAACTGGAAACATTCCACGACCGTATCGCCGTACACGTTACTACGTGAATTATAATCTACGACCCGGCATCGACTGAATTAAGTGCTGTGCGCGTCGTTACATATTTTAAATCAGAGTCGACAACCAAATTCAGCCTGAGAGCATAAATCTGATATTCTACGACCCGGGATCGAATAAATCGAGTGCGGCGCTAGTTGAATTAACACGCAGTGCGTGAACGAACGAATCGAAACATAACACACCACCGTAAACGGTTAACGGATAAGACTGAGAGACACGGATCGAATAATCCGAATAATCGTCGCGAATAGTCACACAAGCTTTGAAAAACTGACTGAATTTAAGCTGGGATTCCGTCGCGAAAATTTGATTAAAAACTATGGAAGCATTGAATGTGTTTCAACCGACAGCGGAGGCATATGTCGGCCACTTGACCGCTGAACAGAGACATTATGAGTTATGGTTGCACGGAATAGTCGAAGGAGCAGAGGCAACCGAAAATTTGGTTGTTGCGCTCAGAGAGGATTTTACTCAGGATCGCCTGGTGGCATTTCCTGGCAACTGGACTGAGCAAGACAGATCGACGACAGAGGCGGCCGCTGGTGCGTTTGCAACAGAGGCTCTGTTCGTCGTTGAACCGATAATAGATCGACGAGAAGAGGTACTATGCCAGGCTATGCACTATGAGAGGCGATTACGACGAATTGTGGCGTTGGGCGAACACAGTTTTGTCTTCACCATGTTGGATCGGGTTCGACAACGGTGGAGTGCTTTCGTTCCAAACATGAATTCGACCGTTGGAAACGATTCCGCCGAAGTAGTCGATGAGAGCAACCACGAAACAGATCGTTCGAGGGAAACGACTGACACAATGGGTGGTAGGCCGCCAGAGGAGAATCTTGAGCCGAGGGTTAGTGGTGGATCGACAACACAACCGCTTAATTCTAATGTTATTCATACGCCGGCTCCTGCAGCCCAGGGGCCTTTCCAACCAAGGGGAATGACACAGCCGCCGATCGATCCTCCGTCCAACATTCCGGTCATTCCACCTGCGGCGAATGTGCCTTCCGATCAGCGAACGAATCCAGTCTGGTCCATGCGCGCACCGCAAACGTCATCCTGGGAACAAAATCAACGCATGAGACAATTGGACGGTAACAGGTTGGGACAAACACAAGATACACACAACGTTCCGAACACGACACAAGATCGGGTAACGTTTAGAGGGTATGACACCCAAATACCTGATCGAACATATACGTATGACCACAACCAATGGCCACCGTATTCGCCATATCGTCCGGGTTATACCGACTTAACCACTCCAGCTGGATCCTATTATATAGCTTCTAGTCGAGACCATCCGTTGGAACCGATACGGGAGCCGAATTTCAATATGTCTTGGAATACTCATGAGCCGTCGAACACGATACGGATGATGCCAAACGAAACGTCGTCTCAACCGCGCCAACCATCTCTGTGGGCCCCCAGTTTGCACAACTCATCACAATTAGTACCCGACTACAGTACCTATCGTGTGCCTGGAAATCAAAATCACACAGGGGTTTTAAACAATACGGGAGCTGGAAATCAAACCTACCAGAGCGCCCAGTCGCCTGTTTCAGCGCTATCTCACACGAGTCAAGCGCTGAGAAAACATTTTGACGGCCGAAGTTTTCAGAACGGTCGTGAACAAGGGCCAAAGCTGCTCAACGTCGATGAAGTGCTGTTCAAATTAGAGACATTTCAAGCTGGACAGCGATGCTCCGATGATGTGATCATCAATAATTTGGGTTTCTTGTTCCAAGGAGAAGCGCTAACTTGGTGGAGATCCGTTTACCGTCGAATTTTCACGATCGACGATCTGAAAAATGAAATGTATCAGCGATTCGATATGGATGGTAGTAGTGCTTCGGGAATACGAGCAAAGGTCAACGCTACGAAGCAACAAGACAATGAGATGCTTAATGCGTATTTGGACAAAATGAATTGTTTGATGGATCGATTGCCTGGAGAATATCCACCACAAGAGCGAATTCAGGTCATTCGCTACAATTGCAACAACGAAACACACCGAATGTTGGTTGGTCGAACATTCTACGACATGAAACAGTTGCAGTATTATGCAAATGAGCTCTCAATACGAGCTCCAACGCGACGGGAACGGGATCGACGAATCAACGTGTGCGACGTTATTCCACAAATCGGAAATGGCGATGAGGTGGATCCAAATGAAGAGATCGAAGAAACGTTCGACGACGCCGTTGACGCCGCCGTTCAGGCTGTGGTTACTCGTTTTCAAAAGAAGAATAAATCTGTGCCGAAGAATAGTAATGTCGGTACAACATTAACGAGTAAACCGAAGTCGACGGACCCATTCGCATCAAAGAAGACAGCGTTTACGAACAAAGTGGTCACCGAAATTGAGGGTGATGGAACGCAGATTTGCTCAAATTGCCTCAAGTACGGTCATGGGTATCGGGACTGCAAAAGCTCGAATATGCGAATTTTTTGCTACGGATGCGAGAGGCCAGGGGTATTTTCGAACAAGTGCCCGTCATGCGTCAGCCAGAAACCAAAAAACTAGTTTCTGTGTCCGAACAAAGCCACCGTTCAGACACCCATCCATCAAAAGGTGGCGAAACATCGGAAATATTAGCGACAGCACAGCAGATCGATTTGAATATTTCCAATACTAATAATTTGGACAACGAGCCAGCCAAGGAGGCTGAGACTACGGTAGATGGTACCGTAAATGAAGTGATCGTGAATACGCTTTATTACGAAGATTCACCGTTTTATGATAAGCCCGGCGATATACGACCGTCCATCGATCACAAAATGAATGACATCGATACTGAATCATTGGTCGATACGGGCGCAATGACATGTGTGCTAGGAGTAACGGATGTGGCCGAAATAGATAAGTACAACGCCAAATTAGAAGTGAGCAAATACACCGTCACTACGTTACACAAAAGAAGCCAAACAGCTATTGGTCAAATGAACATTGACTTCACCGTGGGAGATCGAACAGAATCGCTCATCGTGATCGTGGTGAAAACATTTTACCCACAATTTATAGTCGGCATGACATTTTGCCGAGCCTTCGGAATTAAGCTGGTAATGGAACCTGCCGCGGCTATCAGCCCACCCACATCGACGAAAGAAGTGCAAGCAGTAGTTGCACCTATGATTCGGTTACGAAATGCGCATACACGTGAAATAGTGGAAACTGCCGGACCATCGAATGACAGCACGACCGATTTAGCTTTAGCAATGAAAGAGCTAACCGATGCGTTAGCCCTGATACGAGAACTGGGATCGGTTGTTCAAACCGTCGACTCTCGTGTCGAGTCATCACGCGATGTCAGCGTGGGAAACGCAACAATCGAAACCGAAATCAACGTTGCAAGTGTGAAATCAGCCGAGAAGATTGACGAAGCGAGTCGCGCACTAACAACCGAAATTCGTGCGTTTGTTAGCGACTTAAAGTTACCATCGATAAGCAAGTCGATGAAGCCGATTCGATATCAGGATTGTTCACCTTTGTTACAACGGTTGATAGGACAATCGACCCCTACAACCGGTCGATCCAGCATGGACAAAGTTGCGCACGATCTGCCTACTTTGCATGTGATGGAAATTCAAACGTTTCCAGTTAGGGAGGTCATGGAAATGATGACAGGACCGATTATTCGACAAGAACGAGAGTCGAATCCAGGGAAAAAAACGTCGATTTAGGTTACGCCAGGAGGCGCAGACAATGCAAGCTGAAGTAGAAACAAGCTTGATGCCAGACACGATACGAACGGCTTATGATGCGCTGGACACAATCCACGATGTGATTCCAGAAAAAGTGCCGTGTGTATCGATGCCACACAAATTGTCCGAAAAACAACAGTCCATTCTGACCGAAACGATCGACTCGTTTCCTTATACACCGAAAACAGGACCGTTAAATAAAACGCCAGTGTATACACAATATATTCGAACTGGTAACGCTAAGCCAGAGATGCGAAAACAATATCCACTGTCTCCTTATATCATGGATGAAGTAAATAAGGAAATTCAAAATTTGATTGAACGAGACATCATCGAACCGATCGAGCATAGCCCATGGAGATGGCCTATTTTATGGGTGAAAAAGAAGACAGGAGGAGGCCGAATTTGTTTGGATGCTCGAGGCTTGAATAATCTGACTGAAGCCGATGCCTATCCAACGTTAAACGTCGACACAATTTTGCGTAGTTTACCAAAAGCTAACTACATTTCATGCTTGGATATGACACAAGCATTTCATCAAATTGAAATCGCCGAACAGGATCGTTCAAAAACAGCGTTCGCCGTAGGCTCACAATTTTACTGCTACAAACGAGCAGTGATGGGCTTCCGGAATAGTCCCGCTGATCTAGCAAAAATGCTGGATAAAGTGTTCGCCGATTTGGCACCGCGAGTGTATCACTACGTCGACGACTTTGTGATTCTTAGTGAAACGTTCGAAGAACATATTGAACTTTTAAAAGAAGTGGCACGCCGATTAGTAGTGAAGAATTTGACAGTTAGCCGAGAGAAATCTGCGTTTTGTCACAAACAAATCACCTTTCTGGGTTATATGCTAACTCACAGTGGGTTGACCGTCGACCCGGCGCGTATACAGCCGATTTTGAGTTATAAAAGACCAGAAACAGTGAAACAACTCAGACGGTTAGTAGGACTTATTACCTGGTATCGACGCTTTATACCAGAAGCAGCGGAGCTCATGAAACCGCTCACTGATTTGATTGAAAAAGACAATCATAAAAAGATAAATTGGACCGATGTGCAAGAACGATCTTTCGAAAAATTAAAGCAGTGTTTGATCGAAGCTCCGGTACTTGCACCAGCAGATTATTCGTTGCCATTCAAAATATATACCGACGCTAGTTTAGTCGCTGGCGCCGCGATTCTCACGCAAGTGCAGAATGGAGAAGAACGAGTGATTGCCTATCATTCAGTGAAGTTTAGTCGAACACAGCAAAACTACAGTGCCACCGAACGAGAGTGCCTTGCAGTACTCAGCGCCGTGGAAAAATTTCGCCCATGGATCGATGGAGTGAAATTTACTGTAGTTACCGACCATTCCAGCTTGCGATGGTTGCAGAATTTGAAAGAACCGCATGGCAAATTGGCCAGATGGGCCGTTCGGTTACAAGCGTTCGACATCACGTTCGAGCACCGGCCTGGCAAACAAATGGCCGCACCGGATGCGCTATCGAGAGCAATCGACTTGATCGCCATCAATAAAGATATCACTACCGCCGATAAGTGGTACAAACGTATCCGTCAACTCGCAAAAGATGGAAAAGTTGATCGATACAAGTATGAAAAGGGCCAGTTGTACCGCCGTGGGAAGTATGACACACATGCTGGAGATCGCTTATGGACAGTGTGTGTGCCGAAGGAAATGATCGCCGAAGTGTTAAAAGAGAAACACGATTTAGCATCACACATGGGATTTTGGAAAACACTGAAATTAATCCAAAGCACATACTTCTGGCAGGGCATGCATCACGACATTTACAAATATGTCACTCTGTGCGAAGTATGCCGGAAGTGCAAACAGACGAATCAGCAAACGCAAGCTGAAGGAGGATCGTATCGTGATCCGATTAGACCAGGAAGAATGCTTTCGATCGATATCATCGGGCCATTACCGTCTTCTCGGAAGAAGAGACATCAATTCGCAGCAATTTGTATCGATGTATTTTCCCGATACACGTTTGCACGATCGTTTTCACGCGCTACGGCCGAAAATATTTGCGAATTTCTCGAGAAAGACGTCTTATATCACTTCCACACGCCCGAAGTACTAATTTCCGACAACGGCAAACAGTTCATTAGCAAACTGTTTCAAGAATTGTTGGCTAAATACAAAATACGGCATCACCGTACGCCATATTACCATGCGCAAGCCAATCCCGTCGAGGCCACGAACAAAACCATCAAATCGTCATTGCGCGCTACGATCGAAGACGAGAAACAAGCTCACACTGAATGGGCTGAAATGTTGCCTAAAATCGTCATGAACATGAACACGACGCCACATACGAGCACAGGAAAAAGCCCGTATTATGTTGTGTTTGGATGTGAAAAGGTTCACACTGGTAATGAATATCGTGAGTTGATCGATGCAAATCCAGATAGCACCAATACACCTGATCGTGTGCAAATCATCTGGGAAGAAGCTGCCCAACAGGCCAGAGCATCGTTTGAAAACAACAAAAACCGATATAATTTGCGATCGAAAGAGCGACATTTCAAGGTCGGAGACCGTGTGCGCTACACGGTGAAGAATTTGTCATCCGCAGCCGATAAATTCAGCGGAAAATTGGCACCACTTCGCCAAAATGCGCGCATCGCGAAAGTGCATGGAACGGGCACGTATGAATTACACAATGAGCAAGGCAAGCACATTGGTGTCTATCATGCCAACGATTTGATCGAAGCATAACGTGCCATTAGCGCCGAGACAACGAGAGCAACTGGACATTCCTCTCGGCGAAATATTACACAGATCGAGATACCGAAGCATGAAACATCGATCGACTGCGTTTGCCAGTATTGCAAACAAATGAAAGTGAAACAAGTGACAAAAGTGCAGTGTAACGAGACTAAACTTACCTCAATGATTGCCGCTCTGGTTCATTTCCACGAAATAAGTACAACTTCGGTCGCGATAATCCTCCGAAAATTACGAAACGCACGAACATTCTTCAAGAAATCGGGGAAAATTGATGACCGAAACTTAACGACGACTCGTGAGTGAAAACGCGAATGATACGGACGGAAAAGTGAAAAAAAAAAAAAAACACAGACAAAACCGCGAATATCAGACGGGTTACAACTCGTTACACACGAATTGACTTTTAAACGAAGCACAAGTGACAGGGACGGAAAACGAAAAAAAAAAAACCACAACCGCGAGTGTCAGAAGTGTTCCGATTGATTACACATGATTATTACTAGAGATTTGAACAAACCACGAACGGAAAAAACACGGAAAAAAAACCGATCAAAACAAATGCCGCCGACAAAATCAGTCCCTTCTGCGATCGGACTGAAAATGCGACTGGCATCACGTAAACACGGATATTTTCACTGCAAAATGACATGGAACTGTCGACGGCCAACCAAATTGCAACTCGATCGAATTGTGAGTGCGTTGGTTTCGCATTGAACACCGAACGGACATTACAATTGCGAATAAAATGGTTTGGACACGATTGTCGGCGATAAAATCCGTTTATTGCCGCATTTTCGACACGACGGCAACCAAATTACATGTATTTCCACTTCACATTACCCCGTCATCGAATGTCAAAATAAACTCGAAGTCAAGCCACATTCACTTTCAATCTCCATCGTAAGATGCTTCGGGGATGCGATCGAATGTCGAATCGAAACGCACTATTGATTTCCATACAACCCGCTTTGAATAATATTGACACACTCCGAAGTCAATTTCGATTGTCATACAAAACGTTTTGACAACACTGACAGGCGAAGGTAGCCGGCGGATCGAAATACATTAACACACTCGGTCGACCATGCAAATCAATTTGGCAACCCAAATCGGATTCACATTCGGAGCACCGTGCAAATTGCTATGGAAATGCCATTGAAATGGAAATCCGAATCGGATTCACCGTCGAAGCACCGTACAAAT
>NW_022599246.1:0-4420 GCF_009176505.1 Sitodiplosis mosellana | reverse complement strand
ATCGGATTCACCGTCGAAGCACCGTACAAATTGCTTTGGAAATGCCTTTAAAATGGAAATCCGAATCGGATTCACAGTCGAAGCACCGTACAAATTGCTTTGGAAATGCCTTTGAAATGGAAATCCGAATCGGGTTCACCGTCGAAGCACCGTACAAATTGCTTTGGAAATGCCATTGAAATGGAAATCAGCATCGAATTCACACTCACAACGCAGTACAAATCGCTTTGGAAATGCCACTGAAATGGGAATCAAAATCGAATGCACACTCAACGCATAGTACAGATCGCTTTGGAAATGCAATTGAAATAGAATCAGATTCGGATTCACGATACACTCTCACTGCGAAACACATGAAAAAACAAAAATCGTCGATCCAATTTGAAATTTTTTTTGGTGTCGTTTGCAAATCACCGAATCAAAAACGCCGTGAAAACATGCGTACAATCCGAAATCACTTTTGGTTTCAAATCAAAACGGCATGGAAACAACACATACAAGCGAAGTCAGCGTGAATTGCCGAATCACAATGCAATGGAATGACAACACACACCAAGTACAACACACGCATTTAATTTGGCCGTTGATTTTTTTTTTTGGTTGCATGAACGTTCGATTTTTTTGTATGAATTCTTGGAATTCGTCAATGATTCTTTGGGTGGAAATTTGCAAGAGAAAACACAACACACGAAACCAAATTTCATTTCACTGGCGCAGTTATTCACATGACGTACACACCGGTCAGCTGTGTTGTTTAGCTGAGAAAAAACACACGCAATTTTTTTCATTTGGAAAATAGAGCAAACCGCTCACGCAGAAAACCACTTGATTGCATGCAATTTGCCTTTTGGCTAGAGGTCGTTTTTCATTTGCACAGAAAAATCACGAAGAGATCGGATCGAAAAATAAGTTTTCTTGTTTTGATTTTCTCAACGCACACTGAACATATGACAACGAGCGAAGTGAGTAGAAATGTCATGTCAATATGCCGGCATGGAATTGCTATGCAAACACGAATGGAGGAGAAAACACAATAGGACGAATAAGCGATGCGACTCCCCTCACTCAGCATGCTTAATGCTTTGTGGATGAGAGGCATGTGAACGATATAGCGAAGCAAGGGGAGACCACAGAAACGGAAAAAAACACACTGAGTTCGTTTGTGTGTGAATGGTTCGTTCCTCTTTCGTTGTGCAGGTTGTTCAATTCGCCGCACGCGGCTCGCGACAAATGAGTGAGTGAACAGACTCTCGCTTTCAAGTGAATAGCTGGTCGATTCACATTCAAATGCATGCCAACGATCATTAAACGGAATCATTTCAATGACAGGAGTATGTATTGAGCCGTATAATACAATACGCGTATTAAAAGTGGAAACCAAAATTCCGATTGAATTGAATCGTGTGCTCGTGTGCATTGAATTAACGAAACTGGAAAAAAAAAGAATAATTAAAATAATTTTCGTTGCGTGCAATCCATCGGCCGTTGAATTCCAATCGTTTTGCGAGTAATTCCAAGCAAAAAGAATAATATCAATAGCGCCGAATTTTACGCTCAACACGTGAAACAGCATCAGAAGCTGAGACCGAAATTGCACCGAGAGCATTTTACAAACTGTGAATCGAATTTGGTACGCAGTTTCGAGTGAGATTCCAGTGTTTTGGCGATTCTGTTCCGACGATCGAATAAACAGGAGGAAGATGGCAAAGGTAGGATTTTGTGAGCGAAAGACACAAACAATTTCTGTGATTGTCGACCGGAGATTAACCAGGGCACGTGGAAAACTGCTGTCATGAAGATTTCGATTGAAATGATATTGTGCCTCGAAATTGAATGCCAAACCACTCACCATAGATCGATTTTTTGCGTTTTTTTTAGCAAATCGAGTTGCACAAATTGTTCTCCATGCAAACGACCGACGTCCAAGCTCGATTCGCCACCTTTTCGAGCTCGCGCTGGCATTACGCTCCGGCTGGTGGAAGAATGTTCGCAGCAAGTGATTCGACCACGGCAATTCAACACAATCAAATGGTATTTCACGGCCGCGTAGACCAGGAGTACATCATTGCAATCGGGGGATTTCGGTCCATCGCGAGCGATGTTGGCTCGATTGTAGCTGTTTTGCACATAAATCACGGTGTAACCACCTTATGGCCCGTGACAGAAGGATCGATCGAAGGTGGGCGTTTGCCACCAAGAGCGAACGTAGTAAATCGGCCCGAAATACGCGTGAAATGTGCCGTAATCATCGTCGGTTTGCCACTAGACCAGACATTTTCGGTTTCCATCACCGATTATACCGTCGATGGCCAATCAGATTCGGACATTTGGCGCTGGCGTCAAGGCAAAGCACCACAATTGCCCAACATGTGGTTAAACGCGCAATTACGACTCGAATTTGTTCGTTTGCGAGCCGAAGAGGCGTCCGAAGCCCGTGAACGTGCTCAGCGCGTACATGACCGATCGATTACTCGCGAGGCGAGCGTGACATCAAATATTGTGGCCAGACCAGAGCCACCAACGGTCACTACAAACCCAATTGAGCCGGAAGAAGTGCCGACCGAAATCACCACCGAAGAGGTGGAATTGGGAATCGACAATGATGAAGCAACACTAGCTCCAATGACCGAACTTTTGGGCCGTGATTCATCAGCCGTCGACGCACCGATCGAAACCGAGGGCGCGGTGGGTTTCACCCCCTTGGCACCCAATTTAACCTGGGCGGACGTATGTGTCGAAGACGGAAAATGGTTGGAAAGTTTGGAACCCCACGCCGTGTTGCGGACCAACGCTCGTCGTCGTCATGCCATCAAACAACGACGGATGAATGTTTTGAAACATTCATCTTCAGAATCCGAATACGAGGAAACTGAATGATCGACCGACCGAACAAAATTATTGAACGTGCTTTTTTTCCTTTCATTTTTGTTCTGAATAAAGAGAATTTAGACAGCAAATTTTGAACACAATATCACTTTGTTATCTATTGTACTGAAACAGAAAAGAAGTAACATTTAAGACGAATAAACGACAATTCGTGTACAACTGGAAGACAAAAGATTCAAACACAAGTTGACTTAGGTGTTTGGACTAAAAGGGTCGTGGGTTCAAATGACATTAACGGGAACAACAATACGAATAAACGAAAAATTCGTGTAGAAAAAAAAAATTTCACCGTTCCAATTTTAGCTTAAGATATACAAATGAGGTCCATTTCGATTCGATTCTCGAAATGTAAATAAACAACGAATCATTTTTTTCCTTATTTTTCCCATTTATTTTCTTTGAATTTTGTGTGTTCGATATAGTTGGGCGATCGATAGGCCTATGCGTTTGCACAAAAGGGGAGGAGGTGTGTGCAGAAGCCCGCATTTAACATCAATGCGACCGTATGGTCTTACGGTATACAAATATGTCCGTAGCTCTACAGCTACCTTACCGATTCGAATGAGTCGAAGATCGTATTCTACGATAATACGTTTTTTCAGCGTCGTCGATTTCTCGACAACCGCCAGGTAATTGGCAAACCAACAGCTTTTCAGCTCCGTCGATTGTTCGACACTCTCCATGTAATTGGAGACCTTGGCTCTACAGCCACGACGAAAAAGCATCGTCAGTCAATTCTGTTGACCAATTTAGCTTTACAGCTTCGTCGAATGACGACTACGGCCAGGTAACTGGCCAATCACGTTCGAAAACGATATTGGGCAGGTAGTATCGATAGTCAGCTTCTGACAACCGGACATCCAATTGTCCACGCTCAATTTTGTGATCGACGTATTTTCGGTATACACCGACATAAGCTGCATTGCAGCGACATTTTGGTTTCCACCAACGAATGTCATTTATCAAGACCGAATGATTAGCAAGCGACGAAAAAAAAAACCGACATAATCGACACCAGAAAAATTAGAACCGAGCATTCAAGTTTACAGTACAGTGCCTATGTTCAATCGTCACAACAGTACAATTGGGGACGTGATTGTACGCAACAATACAGTCGCCTAATTAATTTATTTTTTTATTTTATTTTTTATCTTTATCGTCGAAATTAAATGAGAATATAAGCAATAAAGTTTCTGCTTCATCCCAAGAATCCATGCAGGACATTTTCCACACTTGATCGACTAAGAATGACAAAATATAACCGAATTCATGTCTTGGAATCAAAATGCCAATATTAATAATGCCAGATTAGTTGAATTAAATGTTATTATTGTTCAAACTTTATAACCAATCTTATTTATTCTAGCTGACTATTTTTCCTGCAGGTAGATATAGATAAGCCGCAATTGCCATTTAGGTTAGAATTTGGGGGTTTGGGTAAAATTCCCGCTTTCCTTGACCGTGAATTTTAGTCTAGCAGGGGGGAGTGAACTGAAAATATTTTACATGTTTGAAAATTCCTTCACTTCACGCT
>NW_022599245.1:5546-14267 GCF_009176505.1 Sitodiplosis mosellana | reverse complement strand
TGGTATTTTGGGTTAGTATTTGATGGAAAAATATTTGTTTCATCTCTGGCTACAGTTTTGGTAGCACAATAATCAGGAAAAATGAAAAACTGTGCGCGTTTTGGTAAAAAAACTAGTAAAAATTCCTTTTTTTCGATATTTTGGCCAAAAAAACCACCCAAAGATGATTTTTTGGCATATTTTTTCAACGGAATTTGTTTTTCTGACTCTTTTCTATGAAATGAAAAAAGATTTCAAGTCAATAACATCATTAATAGTTGAGTTAATGACCAAAACATGATGATATAAAAGTCTAAAAATCCTAGCCCACACAAAATATTTGATAGGTCGATATTTTTCTTATTACCACGTCAACGGAGAAATCGTAGTATGCAGTTTTGTTTGTTTTTAGGTCCCCTAACATCCTGCATTAAAAGTGTTCATGTGTGAGAGGATGTGTTGTACGGTGTTATATAACAAGTATATAATAAACCTTTTTGGGATTTGATGCGGCAAAGATTTGCTCAATGAAATACACTTCATTCACTAAATCGTCTTTTTAGCCTTGTTCAAATAGTCGATAAAATACCATGGTTCATTCGGGGAATCCGTATTTAGTTTTGTGCTGAGCAAACGGATAGTGTCTTTGAATAGAACGCATGAGCTGAGTGCAACCATTACGATTCTTTGACCATCTATAGAAAACTTTATTTCTATCATTTTTCTTGGGAACCAAAGTTATAGCAACCAAATATAACTTCATATAATTTCAAATGGAAAAAATTTGGTCACATTTCGTTGGTAGGCCAATTTCCCACATTCTCAAATGAAAGCCCACTTTCAACGTTGACCATCTGTATTTCGTGCCATATGTTTTATGGCAGTGAAAAAAATTGTCCATGGCCACATAGCCCACAACGATAGCTCGGCCTCATTCGCCGACATCGTTTTGGTTGTGCCATTAAAAACGGTTAATTTGGATTTATAATAGTTGCCGCTGTTTGAGATGCATGCGAATAACCGCCGACCAAACTTAAAACCGAAATGTGCATCGTCGTCATTTAATTTGGCCCGAACAACGTTCGTTGTCATAGAATTGTCGGAAAACATGAATTTCAATTCTCAAACGCAAAACGGTTTTTTTGGTTGAACAAAAGCCCATATAAACTGGGATTTTAGTGCAGCAATTTGAATGGTTTTATTTTCCAAAATTGCCTCTGGGCTGTGTGTTTAGTTATCGATATACATGTGCATCTAAACTCCGATATTTGGCGGTATTTCGCCGGCGTTAACGTGTGAGAATGTTCACTAATGTTCGAATCGTATGTCTCTCTCTCTCTCTCTCTCTCTCTCTCTCTCTCTGTGTGTGTGTGTGTGTTTTTGTCTGTTTTTTTCCTCCTCCAAATTGTTCGTGCCAACACATTTTGCATAATTTGAACCCAAAAAGTAAACAAATATTGAGTCAAATGGATTTTGGTGTCGGTATGCAATGTTTGCCATTGTCTGTTTTTGTTCCGGCCGTAAAATCCTTTCACATACCGATAACCACTGTTGCGATCCATTTTGCTGAATTTTCCAATATTAAATTTATTTTTGCTACTATCCCATGATTTCGCGTTTTGATTTTCATTATTCAATCGATTGAAGAGCATATGAATTGTATTGGAAACCTTTCATTAGCGCATGGATTTAAATCAGTGGAAAACGAATTAGAAATTGTCGCCTGATTATTTCATGTTCTTTTTTCCAGGCCAAAGCCAATAGTTGCGTGCACGGCAAGCACCAACAATGTGAACAAGGTTCACGCAGTAAATTTTGGAGGCGGTAATAAAATGTAAATAAGCTGTAAATTAATTGAGAGCGTTCGTGCCGCTAGCGGAATCTACTTAATGTAAACATTGGTTGGTGTGGCAGTGCCGCAGCCCACTAGACATTCGTATCGTTTGTGGAATGGAATGCATTTTGTTGCGAATATTCACCACAACAGTAGCGAAATACAGACAACACAGTACCATTACAATTCCCTCGTCAGACACTGTGTCGATTATCTCGATCCATTTACTGGCAATGCCATTTTGCACTCGGTTATTTGTTACTTATCATCCAAGATCGATTTGCACACGGATTGTGCAATATGAAGTCGTGTAAAATGCACCAAAGTTTCTGATTGAATGTTTCTCTTTGCGAATTCGATTGCACCATCAAAATATTATTCTCAGTGATCGTTTAATTTACGACGCTACCATCAACACTTTATGATACTTGGCCTTATTTTATGGCACTTGAATGACTGAAACAGCTAACAAAGTTTTACAACCCCTTCGAGGACCATCCTCCCGCCCGCCGGAAAACGATTCAGCTCACAGTCGAATACATTATTTAATGAATGACTAAAATCCGAATGCATTCATCTGCAATTTGGTGCTGCTTTCACTGACGACAGTTACCATTCGAATAATGCCAAAATAGTGATCCAAATCTGATCTACTTGTATGCTGGTGATGTTGCCAACGTTAAGGCACACGTCAAATGCATTCAAACACATGGAAAAATTGAAAATGTTCCGCTTTATGTGCGCAAAACGAGGATTGAAACCAAAGCCAATCGTTCAAATACTCGAAATGCACTTCAATATTGGCATATGTAAGCAACAACATGTGTCACCCAATTTTGTTTTCTTTTTTGGTTGCTGCCGTTTTTGCTGCTGTTGCCATTGTCGTCGTTGTTTCAATATGCGGCAAGTGTGTGTAATAATGTTGCGAAAACGATTCTTGAATCGCATCACAACTGCAACCAACGCTCGTTCACAATTTCAACGGTGCAAGTTAAAATATTTAGGCAAATACGAGTCATTTGATGTTTAATGCGACACACGAGAATTGCCGTGCAATGAAGCATGTGTAATTTTAAGCGACAAATGACCTGAAAAAGCTCCCCCATCTGCTTGTTTCAGCTTATTTCAATGTGTCTCTCTCTGTGTGTGTACACATTTTTTTTCTGATGCACTCGTCAACAATTTGGTTTAATTTATTTTGTGCCTTTGCCGCACTCGGTGTGTGTGTGTGGGTTTTTGATTCATTTTCAATTACATTCGATCACATTTCACGTTTTGCAAAGAGCCTCTTCAATACATGGTCTAGGCGATGGTATCACTCCCTCAAATTCTCTGTGATTTTGTCAACTTTTCTCATTTGCTTTAGAGGGTTTTTTTTTGTTGGTCAACTTTCGAATGAATCGTATCATCAGCAATACGACGAAAAAAAACTTGCATGACCAAGCACTGAGTGCTTCATGCCTTGAAATTTTATCTAAAGGATGGTGTCGTGCGGTTGCCTTCAAAAAGTTAATTTTATTCATTAGGACTCATGCATTGCAAGAGTGTGTGTGTGTGTGTGTGTGCGCTTAGTTGCTGTCTCTCGTGACCACTGAGCGTGCTTTTTCCGCTTTGTTGTACTCCGATTCAGTGTGTGACTTTTGAAATTTACTGCAGAACCGCATTATATGACGCGTGAATGATGAATAAATAACGAACGCATTTCGAAATACTACACCAAAATAAATAAACATATGGCTCTGGTAATTTATGCCACACTGTAAACATGAACGTATTTTGCTAACGAAGAAGAATTCTGGCTTGTGGTCGGTGTAAGAAGATAACGTGTTGTGTAGTGTTCTGAGTCGATAGACACTGTAATCGGACTACATGAATGTGCACGACTATGAGGAGATTGAATAACTGCTTCATCTGACATCAGTTGATTGTGCTAAAAACCAAGCAGTGCTTGAATGCCTTTAAATAGTGGTATGCACTACTTTATGCTTGAATGCGAATGCTTGAACTATAGAGTTCAATTTTCGTCGTTTTTCGCATCTCAATGGTCGAATTAAGAGGACAACTTAGAGAAGACAATTAATCCAAAGTGACATGTAAATGTGACAAAATGACTTTCGGTTTATTTCAGTCGAATGCCGAGCGAACAGCGATACACCCATCCAGCTTTGCTCCCTTCTGCCTCATTTAAGTGCTGAAACCTTATCAATGAAAAAAACTCCGAAGATTTTATGTAAACAATAAAAAGGGTCAAATAATGCATTGAAATAGAAGCCAGAAAACCGTTTTTCTCTTGCTTCTAATTTAAATAGAAGGAAATGAATCGAATCAAATGTGCGGGCGCTTTTTATGTTAACCACAAATTCATGGATACCCAAGATTTACCAAAAGAAAGACACATTGAAATTTTGTTTGTTTATTTGTTGAAACGAACCGGCCTGAGTTGAGATGAGAGTGTGCATTGGTAAGCCAATACCCTTAAATGATGGTATCCTAGACGCGGTTTTTTTGCGTTGGGTTCCAAAAGTTTTGCTTTGTTAACTCGCCACATGGAAAAATCGTATTTCTCACCGGATAAATACAAATCGGACCGCATATTGTTTGGTCTATCATCTATGTATGCTATTCTGATTGCGTTTGCTTGTCAAAAATGAATGCGACGGGTAAACGAATACTGATTCAATGAAATCCAAACAAACAGTTGAAAATAGAATCGAAATAAACACCGAAAACAAAATTATACTACACAATAGGATTATTGCGGCGAATTTTGGACATGAAATTCCAAGATTTTTGTGTCGTGATGAAGTTGGCTTTGCTAGCAGCGTATCACATTCATTTTGAGAATGTTCCATGCCGTTCTCAGCCAAAGCCATTTTGTGTTTATTTTAATCCTAGGGGGTAAAATCATTTTTTTCATCTTTTATATCCGCACGCATCAAGTAATAACTTAGAAATTCAATACTATGCATGTAAATCCGAAATATCCATGTATATTCAACAATATTCATCGTGAACGACAAATGAATATTACTGAATGTGCATAGATATGTCAAATTTACTTGTATACGTATGAAAAATAGAAATAACAGTGAATCAAACCTTCAACCGTAAATTTGAACGATTTTGGTAGATAACGTAATATAATATAAATGATTCTTATATTAAATAAATTAATTCTTATATTCTTATTCTTAATAATATATACATACCACATTCAGTAATATTCATTTGTCGTTCACGATAAATATTTCTGATTTACATGCATACCATTGAATTTCTAAGTTATTACTTGATGCGTGCGGATATAAAAGATGAAAAAAATGATTTTACCCCCTAGGATTAAAATAAACACAAAATGGCTTTGGCTGAGAACGGCATGGAACATTCTCAAAATGAATGTGATACGCTGCTAGCAAAGCCAACTTCATCACGACACAAAAATCTTGAAATTTCATATTGGAACATTTTTTGACATTACAGTCTAATGAATATTATTAAATATACATAGATATTTGAGATTAACGTGCATACCAGTAAATTAGTGCAGATTGTATATAGTCAAAAAATGTCCCAATATTCACCGTAATCCACCAAAATCTGCCAAAATCCTTCAAAAGTGGTTCAAATTTTCGGTTGAAGGTTTGATTCACTATTATTTTTATTTTTTCAGAGTTATTTGCGTTCTGCAAAATCTAGTTTTAATCATTTTCAATAGGAATTTTTCATGGAAATTCACTTAACAATATACATATAACATACAGTACTTAAACACAAAATCAAATAGAATTCCGGGAAAAAATGGGAAAACATTAGTTAAAAAGAAATTCAGTATTTGATTTATTTAACATCCACAATAGTTTCATCGTCATCATATTTCTCGGACTAACAATTTCAGTTATTGTGCGTGCAGCGCGCACACAGCGAGAGAGAGAGAGCTGTACTTCCGGAATTAATCACATATGAATTTAATATGGGCTTGAACGGAAAACTGTATCTAGTTTGCGTGAAATGTTCGTTGTTCGTTGAATTGATTGTAGGATTGCAGTTGCAGATGGATTACTAAACATTTTGCATGGAAAAATGCTGTGGTTCACAATATTCCGTTTCCCATTGTGTAATAGATGCGGTATGGTTTTTTTCCTCGTGTCCGTGGCTCCGAATCATTTATAACTCGATGAAGTGCTGTTATGAATCAGGTTTCATGAGTGCTAGTGTGCTTGATTATTCCCTTCACATACTTGCCATTTATAAATTTTCTTTGAAAATTGCAGATTTCATCGACGCCTCTTTTTTCCCTTTTCCGCCGCTTCTCTCTCCCTCTCTCCTCGGTCGTTTGGTTGTGGAGCAAGAGAAAAAAACTTTTCCCATCGTGAATTCCAGTTGAAACACGAAAATGGTTGGGTTGTGAAATCGCCTCGGCAAGCTATCTTGAATTCGCTAAAATCGGGCTCCTACTATCTATTTCTCCGCACAGCACAGCACATGACATGGCATATTGGGGCAGGTTGACGTGCAACATTTTGCCTCTTGCAAAAATTTCCAACCAAAACACACACACATATTTCCTCATAACCATATGAGGAGTGTTTGCGGAAATGGCACTGTGCATCACGTGCCCAGCATACATGAATGCCAAAAATTTCGTTCGTCGCAGAAAAAGGAAAATTCATTCCGTGCAAAAACAAAGAACATCAATGACAAAAATAGGGTGCTGAAGTGAGACTGTGCAAATAAAAATGGAACCAAATGAGTTCATTCGCATAAACATTGCGGAACACGTCCACGAAGTTTCATACAATTTTGAGAATGCACAGTGCACACCGTTGATATCATCTCGTTCTCTTTATCTTGCATTTTTATTTCATCATTCATTTTTTCGTCGTTGTCGTCTTCGTTCACTTTGACGCAGCGCGCTCGCTCCACACAATCGCACCAAGTGCTTCAAAGGTGCACGTTTTGAAACGGAACACATTTTCGTCTAAATGAAGAACCTAATAAAATGCTGTAATGATAGCCATCAACACTCCTTTGACAAAATGTCGCAATAACTTTCATTTGAAAATGTCTTTAATTACTATCGGATATTCGGACACGCCCGCAGCCACTTTGGTAAAACTTTGACTGCATCACACCACAGAAACCGGAGACACAAAGAATGGCAGACGCAAAAGATCCGCACCCTCTATAACTATATTCCATACTTTAAAACAAATGAGTTCAGTGTGTTTTTTTTGTATTTGGGGGCGAGAAATCTTCATTGAGAATTATTTACACTTCTTTAAAGAGCATTTGCCGCATTTGAATACAAATTCATTCAACGGAAGTGAAGCGCTGACTTGCGATATGCTTTTCAAAATTTGCTTGGCACAGAGAAAATGTGTAGACAAAGGCAAAAGCTGAGAAAAAATATGGTCGACGAAAAACAAATACGGATTTCACAATGAAATTGCAATGTAAAGTGCTCACGTTTTTGCGTATGCTCAATTTATTTTATATGAGAGTTGTCATTGGATAGGTTCTCTCCGGGCGTCGTTTGCAAAAATTCAATATGGAACGAACGTTAGCACATGTCATACTTTTCATCCGAATACATATTTATACATTCTGCCTCTGTCTCTGCAGGAAGCAAATTAGTGTTGGTATTAGACTAGAAAATATGGATCGGCTTCAATGAACGTAACGTTCATCTATTCTTTCTTCTCATTTTCATTGCAAAAATATCGATTTCTGGCTAAGCAGTGTATGGCGATGCTACCCGTTCACAGCGTCGGATATATACATATCAGAGGAAATCACATCATTGCAGTGGATATGATGTGAAAACCGCAGGCATTCACCACGTAAGCCAAACGCATTCAATCAATTTTGCGAATAAATCATGTAAAATATACCCCAAAGTTAATCTATCAAATGGTGTGTGCAGTGTGCACGTGTATGAGTGTATGTGGCAACCAGTAATTTTACGGCTGTATCCAAAGTATACGACGTGTGTGGTTGTGCATGTTAGACTCATCTAACACCAACGGCTGGTCATTAGCGTATCAATATTTACATGTGCTTCCCGAACGCAAACAAACAAGTGTACTGTACATGCAGTGTATTATGGATGAGCATATAGTTCAAAGAGATTTGGCTGCAGCACAAGAAGCAGGTAAAATTCTACGCAGCATAAATTACATGGTAAACATTGATTTTCGTTCACCTATCGATTGAAGCCATGAGGGAAACTCACTCAGGAATCAAACGAAGTTCACACATTGAACATTCATCATTTCTTGACTTTATTGGCTAGGACCCGTAACCGATGTTTCAATATTTCCCTTGGAACCAAGTTAAAAATGTTGTAAACCACTGCAAAGGCACCCAATGTAGATTTATCGAATGTCATTTCATTGACGTATTCATTACGGTTTACGGAAACTGCTACTCCATGTATGAATAATGACGGATTTGTGTTCACTCAACTGAGTATGCACACAGTGCCGCAAAAACAACAATCATGTGAGAAAGTTGATTGGCTATTTGTCAGATAAATTATAACCAATCAACTTATTTGCAGCAACTTTTTTCTTGGTCTGGTTTGTTTCTCTGCAATTCCGTCACGTTTATTTTTCGAAGCCAGAACTGCAAACCGAACGATTGTTCATACTTCACATGGTTTGAAGAGTTGAATATTTGTTGATAAGTCACGTAATTATCTTCTATTTTGAATAGTTGAATGTTTATTGATAAGTCACGTAATTATCTTCTATTTTATGTTTGTAAAACTGACAAGCATAATTACGTGACCATTCAAGGTCAACTGAACAGCAACCATTAGTATATATAAAGCATATTTTGTAATGTTTCAATCAGTTGTAAAATAAACCTCAAACACAACTCAACTCAAATGTTTTTAATACAGAACA
>NW_022599245.1:0-5536 GCF_009176505.1 Sitodiplosis mosellana | reverse complement strand
AAAAGACTTGAATTTTGAATCTGAAATTCATTATATTCAAGCAAATAAAAAGACTTGAATTTTGAATCTGAAATTCATTATATTCAAGCAAATAGAAAAGACTTGGAACTTGAAAATTCATTGTGCCCAAGCAAATAAAAGTTAGCTGAATATTTAAAGACTTGAAACTAAGTTATCAAGCAATCAAAAAAAAGTATAGTGAACTGTGTTAATTAACCAATTGTGTTTTCAAGACTTAGAAAAAAGTTCTAAGCAAGTACTATATTTTAATCTTTTGTTTAAAAAGAAAAATCAATTTAAAATTGTGAGTGTTTGTGTCTTTTTTATATGAATAATTTTTTGAAATGGCACCAACCTTGAAAGATATGATTCAACGTCAAGGGCAATTGGCAAAATTGTTAGAAGAACATTTGACCAATTATGCCAAGGAACCGCAAGATCGGCGTAACAACCCAGATCGTGTAGCATCTTGGATCCCAAAAATAAATGATTATTGGGGAGAGTTTCGCGCCAATCATGACGAATTGTCAAAATTCACAAATATCGATTTGGTAAAAAAGTACCTATCCGACATCAATTTCGAGGAACTTGACAGTAGGGTGCTAGAAACAATAAAAAAGATTAACAAACGATTGGTGGAATTGGGAAGAGAAGAAGTTGATATCAATTCATTAAGAATTGAAACAAACAGAAGTGGAAATGGTATAACTCCTCCCATATCTTCTACTGACCAACAGGGGCAAACTAGCACCAACGATTTGCTCGGTAATATTATACCAACCGTACCACCAAGTAGTAATTCGACCAGAATCGAAATTAATAATGATGTCGACCTTAATCTAAGTGATCGTGAATTCATTAATCGATTTGTCACTAAAGAAAAATTGTTCGAATGTCGGTTACAAACAATGGAAGAATTGGTAAACCAAGGTAGAACGGAAGAAGCCCATGAGATTGTCTCGTGCATAAAGGAAAAATGGATTGAAATCGCTGACGAATTAGAATCAGTTTGCGCGATCGTAGATTCTGCCGGAACATATATGGACATCTTCTGTAACATCGAGAAGAGGTATGTACGTGTGTTGACATTGCTGGGCAGACGACCAATACATGTTCCTGATACCTTTGAACCAACACCATTAAAATTAAAACCAATTCAAATTCAACAGTTTTCCGGAAATTGGAAGACATGGCCAACATTTTCTGAACTGTTTAAAACCCTGATTATCGACAACAGGTCATTGAATGATGTTCAAAAAATGCAGTATTTAAAAACAAATCTAACGGGCACAGCCCTAAGAGCAATTCAACGGCCAGATTTAGTTGGAAATGAAAATTTCCACGTGGCATGGAAAATTCTACAAAATAGATTTGAAAATAAGAGAGAAATAATGCATATGGCACTCGACGGTTTGATGGATCAGCCAAAAATAACAAACGCGTCAGCAGAACAGCTGCAACAATTAATGGATAATAGCCAAGAGTACATAGCATTATTGAAAGATATGACGAAAGAACAATGTATTTTGCATATCTTAAGCAAAAAACTGGATGAAACGAGCCTCGAATTATACGAGTCATCCATAACTAATACGACGGAGCCGCAAGATCTAGAAGATTTCATGAAATTTTTGGAACAAAGAGCAAAAGTGCTCCAAAAGGTAAAAAGAGAAAATCAAAAATATAAAGGTAAGCCAGAGAAAAAATCAAAGGATGCATGCATCTGTTGCGGAGAAAGACATGCACTCTTTATGTGTTTCACTTTCAAAAAAATGGCAATTACTGATCGACAAAGATTCGTGAAAACTAACGAGCTTTGTGTACTGTGTTTAAAACCAGGACACTCGAGCCAATCATGTTTGACGAATCTAAAATGTAAGGAGTGTGAGAGACGGCACAGCACTTTACTACACATATCCAAAGCAGAGTCAACAGATACAAAACCAAAACCATCAGTTTCCGGAAATAATTCAAAAGGAAAACCACCGCAGAAGAAATCGTTTGTATGCGTAGCCGACGAATCCGATGAAGAAACTGTATCATGCATCGCATCAAAACAACAGAAAGGATCCAAGGTATTATTGGCTACAGCACAAATTCGATTGAAGACAGCAAATGGATGGTCAGAAGAAATATGCGCCCTGATTGATCAAGGTTCGATGGCCACATTTTTAACAGAAAAGATCGTGAAAGATTTAAAATTGAATCGAATGAAAAACGATATTTCGGTGTCCGGAATCGGAGGAATAAAGACAGAAAAATCATTGGGAAGTGTTGACATTGAATTTACAGCTCGATACCCGACAAGCTTCGTGGGAAGAACCAGAGCAATTATCTTAGGTAAGTTAACGTCGTTAGCACCGATTGCACAGGCTAAAGCAAAAATTGAACAGTGTCATGAATTTGGCGAACTAGTTTTAGCCGATCCTGATTTGAACAAGGTGTTCAAAATTGACGCAATTTTGGGAGCTGATGTCTTTGCAGCAATTCTACTTCAAGGAGTAATTAAAGCAGAATCAATGGAGCTGGTCGCTCAAGAAACACAACTAGGATGGATTCTTTCAGGCGTCATCGAGAGAGCATCGAACGCGGATTCAAGCACGGTAAGTCTCATCACTACAATCGAAGAATTAAATGAAAACATGAAAAAATTCTGGGAAAGTGAGGAAATAGGTGAGCAAAGCATGCTTTCTGAAGAAGAAACATATTGCTTATCACATTACGAAGAAAATACGGTGAGAAACGAAGAGGGAAGATTCATTGTGACCATTCCATTTCGTGAAAATATCACTGACCTGGGAAATTCGCGAAGAAGCGCACTAGCTCAACTCTTACATCAAGAAAGAAAATTTGCTCGTGAACCAGAGCTACACGAACAATACATAGCCTTTATGAGAGAATATATCGAAATGGGTCATATGATTGAATGCGAAGATGTAGACATAGAAAATGGCTATTATTTTCCACACCATGCAGTATTTAAACAAAGTACAACAACGAAAGTACGTGTTGTTTTCGACGGAAGTCGTAAGACAAGCACAGGTGTTTCGCTGAATGATTGCCTAATGATGGGCCCAAAAATTCAGGATGACTTATTCGATATAATTCTCAGATTTCGTTTACGAAGAATAGCTTTTACAGCCGATATTGCAAAAATGTATCGACAAATTCTGGTAAATAGCGATCAACAAGACTATCAACGCATTTTATGGCGAGAAAATCGTAGTCAAAACATTAAAGAGTATCGATTAAAAACAGTCACTTACGGAACAAGCAACGCGCCATATTTAGCAGTAAAAACATTAGCCACACAAGCAAAAAGGTGGGAAGAAAAGTCACCAGTAGCCGCAAGAATGATTCAAAGGGATTTCTACATGGACGATTTAATGAGCGGTTCGGATAGCGTGACAGAAGCACAAGAATTACAGCAACAGGTAACTAAAATATTGGCTGATGCAGGTCTTCAACTACGAAAATGGAGTTCGAATAGTGAACAGCTTCTAAATTCAATTCCAGAAGAACACCGAGAAGGTGCTCAAACAGATGGTGAAGCGTCAATCGCTACACTCGGCTTAAGATGGTATAACATCTCTGACGAATTTGGATTCAAAATGAATGAATTCGGAGACGTCAAGATACTGACGAAACGCATTGTCTTGTCGGAAATTACAAAAATGTATGATCCTTTGGGTTTATTGGCGCCATTTACAATTTTATGCAAAATTCTAATGCAAAAGTTATGGATAGCTGAATTGGAATGGGACAGCCCAATACCAAAGGAATTAGCAGATGAATGGGAAGGTTATAGGGAACAAATTCCAATTCTGTTAAATTTCAAAATAAAACGATGGATCAACTATCAATCAACCAACAAGATCGAACTACACGGTTTTTCGGATGCTTCGGAATTAGCTTATGGAGCAAATATTTATGCGAAAGTAATAACAGACGATGCAATTTATTGCAATCTGTTAACCGCAAAGACAAGAGTAGCACCTTTATCAAAACAAAGCATTCCCAGATTGGAATTATGCGCCGCACTCTTGTTAATAGAACTGATGGAAAAGGTGACAAAGGCACTCAACATCCCTATTGCCGAAAGACATTATTACTCTGATTCTCAGATTACACTAGCTTGGATCAATGGTTCACCACGCAGATGGGAAACTTATGTTGGAAACAGAGTAGCAAAAATCCAAATGCAAAGCAATATAGAAGATTGGCACTACGTAAATACCAAGGAAAACCCTGCAGACATCGCATCAAGAGGAATGACACCTGAAAACTTAATTCAAGATGAATTGTGGTGGCATGGACCATGGTGGTTACGCACAGAAACCAACAATTTTGATTCATCAATAAGTTTTAAAACCACACTTGGTTTAAAAAAGGTATTTGTAGCAATGAATCTTTTGCATGACGAGGGAATAATCTCGCGATTTTCATCATTAAATCGAGCAATTCGCTCCATAGCATATTGTTATCGATTTGCAGAAAAAACAAAAACAAAAAACCAAGAAGAAAAAGCTACGACAGGTTCGGCATTGGAAGTTGAAGAACTCAATCGAGCCAAATTGTCAATGATTAAAATATGTCAAAAAATACATTTTGAAGACGACATAGAAAACTTAAAGAAGAACAATGAAACAAGCCGTTCGAGTAAATTAAAATCGTTATTTCCATTTCTTGACAACGAGGGAATACTTCGAGTCGGTGGCAGACTACAAAATTCAGAATTTAACTTCAATAAAAAACACCCGATTATTCTTCCATATAAAAGTCCATTCACACGATTAGTCATTGATGCAGCTCATAGACAGGTTTTACACGGAGGAAACCAGCTCACAATGATGCAGATTAGACACGAATTCTGGATAATAGGCTGTAAAAGAGCTGTAAAGGCACATATCAACAAATGTGTTAAGTGCCACAGGTTTAGAGCACATTCAGCCACCCAGTTGATGGGCAGTTTACCAACTGATCGAACAAAAGCAATGGTAAAACCATTCACGATTTCGGGAACCGATTTTTGTGGACCATTCATGATGCGAATGTCTAACAACGGCAGATTAAAAACTACCAAGGGCTATGTAGCAATTTTCATATGTTTTTCAACAAGAGCAGTTCATTTAGAAGCTGTATCTGACTTAACCGCTGAGGCCTTTGTAGCAGCATTCAGAAGATTTATATCTCGAAGAGGAAATATTGCCAAACTATACAGTGATAATGGCGGAAATTTTGTGAAAGCTAAAACGATATTCGAATTAGAAACATCACAAGCGATTTCTGAATTCAATGAAGAAATTAGACGTGAATTGGCAAATTTATCAACAAAATTTTATTTTAATCCACCCGCGGCACCATGGTTTGGTGGCTTATGGGAACGAAATATAGGTTCAATAAAACATCATTTTAAACGAGTTGTGGGAGATCGCATTTTGTCATATGAAGAAATGACAACAGTTTTAACTCAAATAGAAGCTTGTTTGAATTCAAGACCATTATGTGCCATGAATGAGAATCCAGATGACATGAC
>NW_022599244.1:0-11072 GCF_009176505.1 Sitodiplosis mosellana | reverse complement strand
ACGTAGGTTAAGGCACACAGACTACCTAAAGATTAAAGATAAGCTCATGGACAAACAAATCAGAGCTCAAGTGCCTCAAATATGCAAGTTTGCAAACAAAGTGGCTGAAAACTTCAATAACTCAACCAGCCGTGCAAATTTCATCTCGTCGGTACGCAGCGAACAAAACCAAAAATTTAATATTAAATATTGACAAATTGTTATCTTACATCCCTACGAAATGTATAGAAATAATGATATTTATCTGTGATTTTTACTCAAACTTTAAAATAAGTGGCAACATTGACTGTGATATAGCCATCCTCTGAGTTGGTGATTAGCTTTGACCTGTTATTACTTTATAATGGAAACTACCGTTTGTGTCAATGTATTTGCGAAAATCAGAATACTTTTTTATGTCTTTCGGTCTCTACTAAATTGTAAATTTATATCTTCCAACAGGGACTTGTTAGACTAGACGTAAAACTTTTCTTCAATATATCACTTCTCTGATAAATTGAAACAAGACTTTTGCAGTCATTAAGGCCGACAAAAATATGTTTAACGCTCCAGTTAGTCTATCTTTTCTTAAACGCGTTGTTAGATTATCTGAACCGTTGACGATTCGGCTTACTACTCATTTCCTTGTATTGGTTAGGTTTCTTTGTGTTAAATTTTATAGACCAAACCCTAAATTCAAATCGAGAAAGACTGCTATTGTATGAAAATACCCTATATTGTACAAACACGAAAAGATCAGGTTTTTCACGACTCTTGGAGTCGTTTTCCTGCAAACCAAAATATTCAGCCAGTTTTTGGCGGTGTGAAATAAATAAATAAAATAAATAAATAAATTATTTTTGCAAGAAAACATCAGTCTGCTTTGATCAAAACCCTAAAAAATGGTTTTCTGTGTGATTTTTCATATAAAAGTCTATTTTTCGAGGAAAATTTCAAGAAATGTCGATTTTGGACCAAATTTATGGGCAAGTAGGTGTTCGGTTGTTCACAGACTCCCATTATTTTTGCAAAAAAATGGCAGTTTGCCTTGATCGAAACCCCGAAAAATGCTTTTTTCGGGTACTTCCCGTACAAAAGTCTCATTTTTCAAGGTTTTTCAGGTCCTCAGTCGGAGGCTTATGGTACGAAATTGGTAAATCAGAATGGGCTCAAAATCAATCTGAAGCTTTGTCTTGACATGCCAAAACTTTTGGCTTTTACATATCTCAATTATCTTGTCAACTTTTTGAGATAATCGGCGAACAAAAAACGCGACGCCATACGCACATCGCAATTTTGCACATTTTTCATAGTAAACAACATGTTTTTGGAGGCAGATAGGTCTTGATCGATAGGATTTCATCCCATCTACATTGCTTAGTGTACAGATATGTGCTTTTTGAAGTTTGTCGGTCCAAAAGTGGAGATGTCATGAAATTTTGGCTAGTCAAACCAATACTTTTCCACACAAACAAAGTTTGCGGAAATGTAATAATTTTTCTTATTAGTTCTGAGAATTTTTCTTCATACAATTTTCATTAAGAAGTATCGGAAGAAAGTACTTATCAAGATACGATCATTCGTTGGAAAATTATTAGCTTAATGCTATTGTACGCGAACAATTTGTTGAAAAATTGAAATTTTTGGTGAACGGATGGGAAAAACGTGTTTTTAGTTTCATTGAAATTTTCGGACAAATTTCGGACAAAAAATTGTCCGTCCGAAATTTCTTTTTTTCGGTGGATTTGAGTTCATCCATGGGTTTCTCGGGATTTGGCCTGATCCCACCAGTACTTGTTCTGTGGTGAAATTCCATACAAAACATGAGTGTGACTTGTAAAGATGCTCACAGGAAAGGAAAAGCTGGGAATCAGACCTGAGAACCCATGGATCAGCCCGAATCCACTGGATTTGAACTTTGGGCCATCAAACCAGCCGGGTGTCTACACTCCCTACAGGGAGTGACACCACGGTCCATTTTGCCGATTTTCCCAGCCGTTTTCGAGATATTTCGATGTGTAAATATTTATTGGTTTTAATCTACCACTTAAGAGGTGAGTTTGGATAAATTAGCAGAAAAGCGTATTAAAGTTCGAAATATTCCATCATTCTAAGATATTTTCACTAGAGGCGCTCTTACAAAAATTCATCCATTTAGCCTCCATAAGAAGCAATGTATTTTTTGTTCAAGCTATCGTATTACGGGTTTTTCACGACTCTTGGAGTCGTTTTCCTGCAAATCAAAATATTCAGCCAGTTTTTGGCGGTGTAAATAAAATAAAAAGAATTACATTCGTAATCCCAAACTTTACCGTACCGATGTCCGTATTTTTGGATTTTTTAAAAAAATTCTTGAAAAATCGGTCACTTTAGTCAAAACTTCGACAATTTTGTTCGGGAGGTACCTGTAAATCGATTCCTATTGGCTTCAAACTTTCTAAGGTTTCATTTTTTACAGAAAAAATAAGATGGAAGGAAGCCAATAGGAATCGATTTACGGGTATTTCACATACAAAATTGTCGAAAAATCGGTAATTGTAGTCGAAATTTCGACAATTTTGTATGGGAGGTATGCGTCTTCGACTCCGATTGACTTCAAACTTTCAGAATTTTATTTTTCTCCCAAAAAATGAAATCCCAGAAAGTTTGAATCCAATCGGAGTACCTCTCATACAAAAGTGTCAATTTTTAAGGTTTTCTTTCGAGGAGGAAAAGTAAAAGAATTATTCCCGACCACTCAATTGTATCAAAATAGAAGAATGAACGATTTTTTAATGATACAAGCGCATCTTTCTAATTAAAAAAAGTTTAGTAGTCGGGAATTACACATTACAAAAGAATACTTAACGGAATTATGTACACCAGATTTTTAATTTGGCATGATACAACGCTGGTATTTCTCATCGCTGTCGCCAACTGGTGCTAGCAAGTGTACATTAGGGTGGCCCAAATGCCAAATGTTTTAAAATTTGCAGCTCCTTACCGCTGATCCGAAAATTTGGGCCGAAAAAATAAATTTAAGCTATTTTCCGACATACTTTTACTAATCAAATCCACTCCCCCGAGAGCTATGTAGTTTGTAGGGGAATAAAATCAATACATTGAAGAATATTCAAAAATTTTGGTACTATATCGCAATTATACTGGACAACAAATGACTGGATCTTACTGCTGGCGTCCAGTACTACAATTTTGGTCAATATTACAATGCTCTAAAGTGCAAAACTGAGCTGTTAGGGGTGGATATATGGCCAAAATCGACCGAAATTTCACATTTTTGCTACAATAACGTCATGAAACCTCAAAATCACTACTTACAATACAGTTTTTGAGCCTATATCGACTCAATTTTTTCCGTACAATCCAAATATGACCATTGCCGGCCAGTCTGAACCCATTTTGGTGCCAATAATTTCGTCGGTTTACACTTTTGATAGAAATTTTACTAAGTAGCGCTCTCACATCAGATTTTCAACAGAAACATCAATGGCCAAAACATTAAATCAACGGAAAATGATCAGAATTTTTGATTTGAACCTTCATACAGTGATTTTACACGTGTCAAAATGTAAAAATACTAAACCAACTGCGAAATTGCACCAAAAAAGGTACCGGTCGATGTGAAAAAAGTTTTTCTCTTCAGCTCTTTGTCAAATTTCAATTGGTTCCTATAATTGAGTCCAAACCAAGAAAAACTGCATCATTAGATTTCATATATTGAACCATTTTAGTGATTTAGAGGGATATGTATTTCCAGATTACAGCAAAATCGTCATAATTCAATATATCACAATTTCTTCAATTCCTGATGGTTTTACGCATATGGTTACTTCTGAAAAAGTGTTCAGTGTGCAATTTTAGGTGGGAATGGTCTTGATGAAATTAGCATTTGACCGCAACCAGGCCTTGCTAAGCCACTATGAACGAAAATCCAAATAAACCAATTTTTGAATATTTTTCACACGCAATCAAACAGATCTAAATCATAATGTAAGCATAGAAAAAGTAGTAATTAGCTAAGTTTGTACTAAAACTGTGCTAAAAAGGTTCTAAAAGTGTGCTAAATTGTTCCAAAATAGTTCTAAATTTGTTGAAACGGAATACACTCGGACTTGATCTTTTCTGTTGATTTAACAACAATGTGATTTTACTTTTCCGTACACAACGTGTCAAGGGAAAGTATAGGAATTGGTCTCGAAAACTTTTTTCGCAAAATTAGCTTAGATCATCATAAAAACTCATGAAACGCGTATAAAACCACTTTTTGAGACACTTTTCCGTTCGTGTGCCGTCTTCGTCGTTGTCGTTGTCGTTGTCGTCGTCGTAGCTGTTTGTTATGGATGTATGGTTCGAAAAACTTAGTTTAAGTTCGAAGATGAGCCATTCTCGATTTGATCCTGGGGTACTTGCCCTAAGAAAAACCTCAAAAAATTGACACTTTTGTATGGGGGGTACCTGTAAATCGACTTCGATTGGCTTCAAACTTTCTGGGATTTCATTTTTTGGGAAAAAAATAAGATTCTGAAAGTTTGAAATCAATCGCAATCGATTTACGGGTACCTTCCATACAAATTTTTCGAAATTTTGACTAAAATTACCGATTTTTGGACAATTTTGTATGGGGAGTACCCGTTAATCGATTCTGATTGACTTCAAACTGTCTGAGGTTTCATTTTTTGGAGAAAAAATAAGATTCTGAAAGTTTCATGTTGATCGCATTTACGGAAGTTTGATTTTTTGTCCTCAAATTTTGTCGACATTTTCTTGGAAAAAATTGAGGGCCAAAAACCAAACTTCTGCAAATGTGATCAACTTTCAGAATCTTATTTTTTCTCCAAAAAATGAAACCTCAGAAAGTTTGAAGTCGATAGGAATCGATTAAAGGGTACCTCTCATATAAAATTGTTGAAGTTTTAGTTAAAGTGACCGATTTTTCACTTTATTTTTATTATTATATTTTCACTGCCTTTATTTCAAGAAAATTCACTAAAAATAACCAAAAGTAACTACGGACAACGCAGGCCAACGGTACGGAAAAGTTCGGGATTACCAATGTAATTCTTTTTATCTTTTGATGCGATGGATTCAAGTCACTTTCTTCAGTAAGTTCAAGTTCCAAAGTTGGAAAAAATGGGGTCATGTTAGTTATATTCCCAAAGGTGCAAATTGGAACTATGACAAGAAATTCAGAAGTCTGCGTACAAGAATGAATTCAAAAACACATTTTTCTGCGTGAAAACATTTAATTTTAGCTACAGATTCATTGTGATTGAAATAAATATTTGAAAGTTTTGAACTCATTTACTAACCAAATCTTCGAGCTTGTCCAAATCCTAGACTAATTCAACATAATGTTCCACTATTTGCAGATACGCCAAGTACTACGCTTGTAGTAACTATTCTTTTATATATATTTATACATATTATTATTATTATTCTGCACCATACAGCGTTTCTTTGCCAGAGGTGGTTTATTTAGCATAAATATAATTATCTTGTTATATTTACAATGGGATAATTCAATAATATATATATATATATATATATATATATATATAAATATATATTCGTTGCATTAGAGCTCGGACGACATCTTTACCTGACAGTATTAGAATTGTAACTTTAATCTAATCCTGCCCGGTAAGATGTGAACAGATACCCTTGATTATAATGATTTGAAATAATATTACGCCTATGTGAATTGAACTAGATTTTTTGAATTGAAAAACACATTCAGAATTTAAAGAAAAGAAAAGAAAAAAAAGTGGAAGGTTAGTTCAAAATGTACTTCAAAAACTTGTGATAAAGCGTAGCGGTCGAGTGTCTATGAACTTCCTCGCTATTTTTGACGACACACTTATACAACTATTCTATTCATACCTCCTCTAAGTCGGACTAAAATAAATGAATTAGTTAGTCCTAGTATTTCAGAGTTTTTTTTTGTAATTAAAAACAAACAAAAGTATAATTTTTTTGCGACAAAATAGAAAGAAAATATCATTCATTATATTTTTCTGTTCCACTAAAATGGTTGTTTAATCAAATTGCCATTTGAACTTTAAATGAATATTTTTGAATTCAAAATGTGTTTTAATTTAATGCAAATCCGTTGAGAAGAAGGAAATTTTTGGTGAAGGAAAAATAAACGTCTTGAAATAAAGCAAGAGTTCACAATTATAATTTCTGTGCATATCAATTCTCACAAAGCAATAATATATTAACACACTACACATAACACTTCACAGTATGAGTATCGACAACATTCGAGTCGCTTTTGTCAGGATTACAACTTGTGTTCAGCTACAGTCACTGAACTAAACTGAGCTCGAACGGAATATTCTTGATTAGTAGCACTCGTACAGCATTGATAAGAAATAAATTGATGAACAAAAGATTAAACGAAGTCACAAATGTAGCAAGACTAACTGAATTTGATAGTTATACACTTATGTTATATTTGTGTGTGTTCAGGCAACATGCGTATCTGAGTAAGCGTGTTGAAAAATCTTCAGAATAATCAATGTGTTTCGATACTCCGTTGAAGATGATATAAATTGTCTACATTGATCTGTGATCTGTAGCATCTGTTCACGTAAATGACGTAGGTTCGAAGCATAATTTATTCACAGGGTGTCTCTTGAACTAAAGGAAATCAATTTTCGAAGGAAATTTTTACGAATTTATCTTCACCAAACGTTTTTATGAAAAAAAACTTACACTGCTTATACCAAGAATTCCTGTTGAAAAATGGCCTTTTGGTTGCAGGTTTCGTTCGGAAGAATTTTTCAACAGTGATGTTATTTTTATTACAGTTGACGACAGTAGGTGCGAGTGACGAAAGTACCCAACTAATGGGGTCCAACATGCAATTATAAGGGGAAAAATGGTTAAAACATATTCCAATATTATTAGCGTCGCCAAGTGGCCGATGAATCGGCCAATAATAAACACTTCTTTCTTTTTAAATAGATGGAATGGTTGAAAATTTGAATGAGAATTCCGTGATCGAATTTTTTGTTTTGAAAAAAGCAGATTTTCATTGTACCATTTTTTCTCTAAGTTTGTTATTCAATTTGTGACAAATTATAAAGTGAGTTTTAAAATATTTAGACAAATTTAAAAATTCATAATTCACATACAGGGTAACAGAATTGCGTGCCAATATTTTAACCACGTATTGCTGGGGACAAGACCCATCGAAAATGTAGGAAGCACTTTTCTGAATTCGGCCTCTATGCCGTGCTAAAGTTTTGGCCATCGGTGAATTTTTGGCCGAAAATTCGTACTATGGCAAGGTGGTCATATCTTGGGCTATTGCGTACGTATTTTTGATCACAACTACATGAATATTGGCTTATTTGAAAGTTATTGAGGTCCTCTTAGTGACACCACATGAATTTTGTCAAATAAAAAAAACTTCTTTCGAAGTAATTCCTCGTGACGAAAGCGATCACGTAACAGTTGATATCAATTTTAATAAATCATTACGCTGTTATAACTTCACAATTTTTGAAATTTTTTGTTCTTACACACACGTATGAAAGTCACAATGAGGCTTTATAATCACTTTATATCAATCAATGACTTATGGTTAGACACAATAATATTTTCTGCCGATTGGAAATCTGATGATGAGCTTGTGTTCTGCAGTTTAATATGGCAATACATGTTTGCAAATATTCACTATCGAATCTCACCAAGCTATGCTATTAATCCATTTCGGGTACAAAGAATTCAAAAATAATAATGAGAAATAATTTTGAATGTCTAAAAGTTGAATTTTGGCGGGAAAAAAGAGAAAAATCGGTAGGACCCGGAAAGTCATACGTTCGTTCGATAATGTGACTTAGGCAAATCCGATCGATATCAAACTTTCAGAATCTCATTTTTTCATCAAAATATAGATGCCCAGTACAATTTGAAGTCGATCGGACGAGATTTAGGGATACTTCCCATACAAAAGTTTCCTTTTTGGGCTAATTTTCATATATTTGGGAAAGAAAAATTTATTTCTGCAGATCCGATCAGAATGAAACTTTCAGAATCTCATTTTTTCATCAAAATACACAGTACAACAATTTTTTGGTGATGTTTGCACACATTGGGGGTTTGAATGCACGATTGTAGAGGACCTCAAAACAAACAGTTCTGCATCATTAGTTTGTCAGGGAGACGTATTAATAAGAAAGTTATTGTATTTGGCGAATTTTGAGTAAGCCTTTGAATAAAATAGGTATGAAACATTAGATTTTGTTAGAAATTTATATTTATATATGCATTTTCAGAAAGGCGAGACTTTTCCATAAATTTTGGTACCCCATTCATCAAAATCGTTTGGGTGGTTCCCGAGATATAGAACTAAACGTATTCGAAAAAAGTGAAAAATCATCGATTCTGACCATTTTTTGCATGTAGTTCATTAAAATTTCACGAATACATCACATGTATGCACATTTTACACTTCATCTCGTAGGTGGCATCTCTACGAAGAAAATTAATTGCCTCGCATGGGTATTGAAAGGCTAGTTTGAGTAGAATCCACAAGGACGTGAGATGAGTCAAGGATTTTTCAAACAGAAAAGACGTCAAAAATAATAAAATTGGTTTTGGTATCGCCATGAATCTCTCAGAATCTCATTTTTCTATCAAAAATCATAACTTGGATAAATTTCAACACAATAGGACAAGCTATTAGGGTACCTCCCGAACAAATTTTTGACTTCGGTAGAAAAACCAATGAAAAATGGAAAATTTTGTTCGGCGACTATTCTTTTTTGGAGATATAACAGCAACTTAGGTATTGGAATCTTATTTTTACATGAAAAAACTACTCCATACCAAATTTGAAGCCAAACGGATAAGAAATTAGGTACCTCCCGAACAAAATTTTAGTTTTTAGTTTGGATCGTCGATTTTTCACTGATTTCAAATACGTTTAGTTCTATATCTCGGGAACCACCCTTTCTGAAAATGCATATATCAATATAAATTTCTAACAAAATCTAATGTTTCAGACCTATTTTATGCAAAGGCTTACTCAAAATTCGCCAAATACAATAACTTTCTTAAGAATACGTCTCCCTGACAAACTAATGATGCAGAAGTGTTTGTTTTGAGGTCCTCTATCATCGTGCATTCAAACCCCCAATGTGTGCAGACATCACCAAAAAAATGTTGTACTGTGTATATAGATGCCTAGAAAAGTTGAAGTCGATCGGACGAGATTTGAAGGTACCTCCCATACAAAAGTGTCATTTTTTGAGGGTTTTTCGTATATTTGGGACCCAAGGGGGTGCGATTGCCCTCAAAATTTAATCACATCGAATCCTCAACATTTCAAAACTTTTGGCTCTTACAGATTGTAATTATCTCAAAAACTTTTTGAGCGTAAAATTGTTGCGTACAGTGTACGGACGGACATACATTACGACACCCCAAAAAGGGATTTTTCGGGTACGGGAGGATGGGAAAAACGTGTTTCCCGCTCAATGCCCACTTGAGTCACTTTTACTCGCAACTTCAGTTGTTTCTTTTTTGCTCTAAGTTTTTTTCGTTTCATTTATCGGAAAAGAGTTCAGAAGTTGTTATTTTGTTCTTAGGCTGTCAATTGCATCAACATTCAACGTCGATTCACCGTTTGGATTGACATGCGAGTTCTGCAAATTCAAATTTTCACAGCAACTATTGACAGGGAATGAGAACAGAAATTGTGAAGAAATTATCACAATGGACGGATGGAATTCGAACTGCATTTTAACACTATGACGGTTTTTGGGGAATCCAGGGCCCCAAGCGAACTTTAAAGGTGAATAAAAGTACTAAACAGTGTATAAACCAACCGGAGTTAAGTCTCATTGAACATTTCTCTACACGAATCACAGCCGGCGACAGCAGGCGCGAGTGACGAAAGCACCTCTGTGCTGAAAGTCGAACTCGCTATATACAGGGTGTAACAGAATTGCGTGCCAATATTTTAACCACGTATTGCTGGGGCCAAGACCTAACGAAAATGTAGGAAGCACTTTTCTGAATTCGGCCTCTATGCCAAAGTTTTGGCCATCGGCGAATTTTTGGCCGAAAATTCGTACTATGGCAAGGTGGTCATATCTTAGGCTATTGCGTACGTATTTTTGATCACAACTACATAAATATTGGTCTTTGTCAGTAGCTCGTCAGCTGTTAACGAGTGCAGACGCACATCTAAGAGCAAGTGTATTGTTACAAGTGTTCAAACAAACGTTATAAAATGGCAAAAGACACGGCAACGGAAAAACCAGGCACATCGCACACGGAAAAGCAAAGCAACAAACGGAAAAAGAACGAATTGTCAGATGATGAGGCTGATTTTCAATCATATTTACACGATTTATACACGAAAGAACAAGAAAGGTCAAGCATGCTAGAAGCTGAACTCGCCCAAATGAGGCAGCAAATGACTGCATTGACGGACTTACTTACCGAATTGAAGCAAACAATCAAACAAATGAATGATGAAAAAAAAGAACGAGAAAAAAAACATAGAAAAAGTAGTGTAAAAAATAGAAAAAGCAAAAAAAAAAATGTGCTGAAAAAACAAGCCAGTAAAGAAACAAGCGAAGCAACACCAAACGGATCAGAAATAAACAACGAAAGCCAAAACGACGCTACCAACACAAGCGCAAACTCAACCACAAACGAGCAAACGAAAGATGATGTGAGTATGAGTGAAGACGCGAGTGCAAATACAAACGTAAACGAAAGAAACCAAGTCTTAAATACGGTGACAATATCGGACGAAAGTGACATCGAAGACAATGAAAACAATGAACACAATGCAAGCGACGCCAACGAAGGTGATAGTGAATACGAAGATAGCAGTGAAAACATCGAACTGAGCAATTTCAATGAGAAAGACAAAGTAAAAAGATCAAACAAAATTCCACCCGTCGATGTATGGACTGAAACGCAACAAGCGACACAGCTTCTCATTAGATGCCAAATGCCCATGTACAGCTGTGTGTTCTCAAAAATAAACAAAACAAAACTACGTGTAATACCAAAGACAGTAGAAATTCGCACAAAACTAATCGCGCTATTAGAGCATCGAAAAATTA
>NW_022599243.1:0-5167 GCF_009176505.1 Sitodiplosis mosellana | reverse complement strand
CTTGTTTGTCTAGTAAAAATCTTCAAGTATTTTCAGCTATTCAAACATTTTTTGGCGCCACCGGGTGGAATACGCGATAGTATTCCAACACGAGCCGTAACACTTGCACAAATCCAAGTGTTTGGACTTTTCGCAAAGAAAAGTCTGATAGAAATAAAACGAGTTGATTAAATTCCCGGCAAACTGGCTCGATCATCGTACCGTTATATAATCAAACAGTCTGAGCGGAAATTTAAACGAAGCGACGGAACAGTCTGGTGCATCTATTGCGAGAAATTCGTTCCAGAGACCGAAGTTCACTACTCAAGGCACTGCTTGTGGGTCCGATTGATCAACGTGACCAGAAGAATCAACACCATTGAAGACGCTGCCGCTCAACAGGCATTCAATCGGCAATTAGAAGAAATTTACGGAGAAATATTCAGCTAAGTGATAGTACATAAGATTTTTTCAAACTGGCTAAAACTGCGATTAAATCAAACCAGTACTTAGAAATAAGTGGATTCAGGGTTTGCAAATATTGCAAAAAACATTGTAAGATTGGCTCAGATACTTCCCATCACTGCATTCGAAAAATAAGTCCAATAAGCATTCAGACTTTCCTGGCACATCGGCCACCCCCACGAAAATAAATGCGTGATTTTTTGCTTCGATTCAGACCATTGCGTCCGTTCACAACACTTTCCCTTCCTCCACCGACGCAAAATCCAGTTGGAGTAACAATAAAAGCTCTATCTGGTGTTTCTGTTGTTGAAACCAGACCAAGTATCAACATTCGAGTCAAAGACGAGACATTCATAGCAGTATCAATTTTGGATTGGATTTCAACTGGTGCTTCTGTTTTCTTGAGAGCATTTGATTTATCAAATCCAGTTGTAGATGTTATTTGCCATCCAAATCCAGCTTTAGCAGCGGGATTTATTTTCGAGGCAACCCCAATAACTAATCCATCTCAACTCTACACAATTGAGTTTCCTCCATTCAAAACTCACGCTGAGGGTGTAGTCATTCATACAGATTTAAAAGAAATATTTCGTAGAGTCGAAACTTTCAAAGTTGAATTTTATGCTCTGCAATACCGTGGTTGTTCAGAACGACAACAATTTTTATTGGAATCACTTCCTACTTCTCATCAAATATCAACTGCAAATTTACCAACGGTTCCAACTCGTCCTCCTCGAATTAAAACTCCTATAACTGAAGAAAATATTCAACAAGTGCGGGAACTAATAACCAGTCAGGATGGAAGCTCTCAATCAATTGAAAAAAGAGATTAATGAATTTCTCAATGAAATTTCGGATGAAAGTGCAAATATTGAAACGGCCAATGCTAATTTGATTCAATTAAATGAGAAATTTTCGGCTCTAATTAGAGCCTCAAACACTTATCTCCAAACAAGAAGTGTTCCCAATCCAGCTTTGGAAAATTCCGTTATGGATCTGCAAATCGCATTGGACAAGCAAAGATCCAAATTAAAATCAGATATCAAAAAATTCGAAGAACAAACCAAGCTCGAGTCCGAATTGAAGCCAACAGCTTCAATTCAAATTTCTCCGACTGTTTCAACTGAACCATCAAAAGTAGAAACAAGTGAAAAGGCAGTTCAAGCTTCAATCGACATTCAAGCGGAAGAGCATGAAGAGAAAATCGTGCCTTTTCCTAAAATAAATATTGAACCTGTTTTGGAAAATCCAACTGCCGAAGCATTAGCTATCATCTTAAATGAAATACGCGATCAATTTGCCGAAATTGTTGCTGGTAATTATCCACGACCACAGCAGGCTCAAAATAAAAATGAAACAGATGAGCCAATACTCGGCGCAACTCATGATGCGCCAGAGGAACAATTTTTTGATGCCAATGGTCCAAGCGCACCAAGGGATCCAATAATTGGAGCTACAAAGGATGAAATGAAAGAGGAAATGGATCGATTGAGAACGCAGCTCAAGACATTTGAAAGGATTGCCGAGTTGCGATTAGCCACTGATAATTCCTCAGAAAAAACTCCATTAGTCCAATTGAAAATGGATCGAGTCCAACTACCAACCTTCGATGGTAATTTGACTCAATGGATTGCATTTCGCGATCAATTTTTGGAATTAGTCCATAACAACAAGGGATTATCTCCAATCACCAAATTTTATCAACTAAAAAGTCATTTAAAGGGCTTGGCATTAGAAGCTATCAACGGCTTCAAAATGTGTGCATCCGACTATGATGCAGCATGGACAGTTTTGAGAAAAAGGTACGACAAAACGGATCAAATTATTGATGAGTATATCCGAACATTCGAGCAATTACCTTTTCTGTCCAGTGCTAATATGCCTGGGTTAATTCGTATGGTAAACAAAACAAATCAACTCATTCGTGTATTGCCTGCACTCGGTATCGATGTGCGTACATGGGATACATGGATTATGTTCACACTCAAATCTCGTCTCGATCGAAGCACTTTGAAAAAGTGGATGGATCAGGTAAAATTGAGACAAGATGTCAAATTGAGTGAACTGATTGAATTCTTGGAAATCGAGGCGTTTGAGTGTATGCCTACTGAAGCTGAAAAGATTCAATCGAAATCAAAAAACGATTTCAACAAAAAGAAAAAAAGCAGTCCACGCAATGCAATAACAATGACCGTTAAGATCGATGGCAAATGCGAACATTGCGGAGAGCAGCATCCTATTTACCGATGTGTTAAATTCAAAAAACTCTCCGTGAAGGAACGAATTCGAGCCGTTCAAAAAGCACACTTATGTATTCGTTGCTTACGTGCGCATATCGATCCGGCCGACTGCACTATAGGGGCCTGCTTCTGGTGCACAAAGTTTCATAATAGCGTTTTATGTTGCAAAAGAGAAAAAGATTTGCAGAAGCTTCCCCTTAAAAATAAACCACAAACAGTTGTCGCAAAGACAACTGTTGAAAAGAAATGACTAAATAAAAATGAAAATAAAAATGACCAAGCTATGCTTGGTACCATAATCGCTGTCATTCAAAACGCAAAAACAAAGCAAAATTCAATTCGCGCCTTGTGTGATAGCGGTTCACAAATAAGTTTAATTTCCTTCAAATCCATTCATAAATTGGGATTGAAAATAAATAAAGCCTCACTCAATTTAATTGGTGTGCAAGACATGAGAATTGGGCGAGTAGACGGAAAAGTAATGTTGGCAATCGCTTTTCCAAATTCCGATCGCATTCTCCATTCTATGTTTTATGTTGTCCCCAGAATTTCCAAGCCATTGCCCGAATACAAAATTATTCAAGATAAAAACTTACAGCAATTTCATTTGGCCGACCTGAACTACGGTACGCCTGCCGAAATAGATGCGTTATTCGGTATAGACATTTGGCTTCGAATTCTCTTACCCAATGTTATTTACAACACAGAAAAAACTCAAGCGATCGCTCAACAAACTCAATTATGTTGTATTCCAACCTATGGGTAAACAAGTTTTAAACCGTATTGTCGCGACTCAATATGTAGCTTCAGACAGAGAGATTGCCAATAATGAGAATCAAATATTAACTTTCTTGCAAAGGTTTTGGGAGATCGAAGATCTTCCAAAAGTGAAATATCTTTCCCACGAAGAAAGAGAATGCGAACGCATTTTCACGGAGGGATATACACGTTTAAATGATGGTCGTTATGTCGTTGTGTTGCCTTTCAATGAAAAAATTAACACATTAGGTCGGTCTAAAAATACCGCAATTAAGCAGTTCTTTGCAATGGAGAGGAAAATGAGCAAAAACGATGCGTTTCGCGAGAACTATATACAGTTCATGAGAGAGCACGAGGAGCAGGGATTCATGACACTCATTTCCAATGATGATGAGTGCGGCTATTACACACCTCATCATGGTATATTTAGTTCCAATAAATTTCGAGTCGTTTTCAACGCCTCATGCCCAACGACGACTGGTATATCGTTGAATGAATGTCAATTAACTGGTGCTAAACTACAACGCGATCTCGCTTATACACTTCTTCGCTTTCGATCATTCAAAATCGCGCTCTCCGCTGATGTAAAGAAGATGTACTGCCAAATCGAAGTTAACGACCGTCATAAAAAGTATCAAAAGATAATCTGGAGAAGAAACCCAAATGACGCACTAAATGTTTATGTCTTAAACAGAGTCGCATACGGCCAAACGAGCGCTCCTTTTCTCACCATTCGTACGCTGCAACAATGTGCACGCGATTATGCATCTGAATACCCGCTCGCTGCAGAGCATATTATCGATTCATTTTATGTTGATGATTTATTGACTGGAGCGAACAGTGTAAAAGATGCGCTTATTCTTCAATTTCAACTCATTTCTCTGTTGAAAAAAGGCAAATTCGAATTGGCTAAATGGTGCTCAAATTCACAACAGGTAAACACCAATACTGAGATAAATCAATCTGTTGTTGAGATCAATGATGCTACAATTACATCAGTTTTGGGTCTTTGTTGGCTTCCAAATGAAGACGTTTTTACCTTCAAAGCAACTGAAATTCAAAATGAGTCGCAATGGACAAAACGAAAAATTCTTTCAAATGTTGGAAAGCTATACGATCCAATTGGTTGTATTGCACCAATTGTTGTCGTTGCAAAAATGATTATTCAATCACTTTGGCGTTCAAGTAAAGATTGGGATGAGCCAATAGATGCTCATTTAGAGAGAGACTGGTTAAATTTCTTAACCAGCTTAAAAGACATAAACAAAATTAAAATACCGCGCTGGCTGCACACTAACCCAACTCGTTTTGCCGAAATACATGGATTTTCCGATGCAAGTGAGACAGCATACGCAGCGGTTGTATATATTCGCACTATCAGTGAGAATGGATCAATGAACTCAAATTTGATTTTCAGTAAAACGCGAGTGGCTCCGCTCAAAAAACTATCCATTCCTCGACTCGAATTATGTGGTGCATATTTACTTACAAAGCTAATCAAAACAATTAAGGAGAACCTCCCATGTGAAATAACGAATTATTGGTATTGGACCGACTCTGAAGTAGTTTTTCATTGGCTTAAAAAGTCGCCCAGCGAATTAAAAACTTTTTTTGCCAACCGAATTGCATTTATTCAGCATGAAACCATTGACAAAAGCGAAAGCTGGCAGTGGGTTCTACAGGTGGGCGAATTCGCGAGTATATACTCTCATACTCACTCATTT
>NW_022599242.1:0-4941 GCF_009176505.1 Sitodiplosis mosellana | reverse complement strand
ATTGCTTAATTAAATGCATATTTTCGTTGGTTTCATTCAATTTTTTCAGAAGTTGAGTGATTTCAATTGGGTTAACCTGTTTCATAAAAGTCATTCCGGTTAATTCCGACGTTGAAAGCTGAACACCATCAACGTGAGGGATAACAAATTCTGTTTCGTACCCATCGAGATGTGATTTTGTTAACAAATGAATGCTTTCGCTGCCGAGTGTACAATCCGGTTTTAAAGACAGGATTCCCTCCCCGGCTAGCGAGCTGTGAAAAACTTTATCTTTACATATTACATTAATCTTGAACGCTTCCGGAATGACAAATATAAACATGTTACTTTTCAAACTCTCGAAGTAATTTTCTTGCGGACCCTCTGAAACCACACATTTTTCGTTGGACACGTGATTAAAAATGTTCCAAACGCAATTTGCCTTACTCGAAGTAAACCACTGTGTTGGTTTGCTACAAATTAACGATTCTTGACCCTCGAACGGGATGCAGTTTTTAACATCATCGATCAGTTGAAAGAATTGTCTGTCGGTTGACGTGATTAAAAATTTGTGCTTATTTTGAATAAATAAAAAATTTTTGTTTATAATTGTCGGTACTGCAATTATTTTAAACAATTTGAATTTTCTTGTTTGCAACAATGGAATGGAGATTTTAAATACGTATTGATTTAGTAAGCGTATGGTTGAAATCTTGCCTATCGAATAGACTTCCATGCCGCTTGGAACACGGTAATCCGTGCCCACTTGCTTGGAAATGATTTCAACTTGAGCCTCAACCTGCATCGGTGTTAACAGCTCATGGCTTATGTGATTACGTTTTGAATTTGCAACTGCATTGAAAATTGCCGTTTGTTGGTGCTCGAACTCAGAAATAACCAATGTCAGATATGACAAAAAACTCTGGACTTTAGATTCTATTTCGAGTGCATTTGTTTTGTTGATTATTGTGGTTGTAAATTCACCAATTGTCGCCATGTGTCTTTGGTGTTCCGCCTCTTCGTGCTTGATGAAATTCAATGTGGAATCAAAAATTGACGTGTGATTTTTGAGTAACGCGAGCACATGATCTTCATTTTTGTGGATTAACGACATATCTTCAGCGTAATGTTCCTCGAATTTAGAACCGAGTGTTCCAAATAAATCACCAAAAACGTCACCAACGAAGTGCAGAGTGGGAATTGCACGTTTTGCTCTTTTGTTGTCGAAGATGAGTGAATTTTTTGCTTCCAGAAATTCTATTTTTGAGTTCAGATGAGCTATTACATTTCTGCAGCCACTATTCAATGGTGCTTTTCGATAACAAATTTCCTTGACCGTTGTAAGATTTGTGCGTATTGAGTTAAACTCAGACTGGAATTTATTCAAATTCAGGTGGACAAGAACGTTCCAATCTTTGTAAGTCATGGACACATCGTGCGATTTCTCAAAATAAAAACCAGGCGCGGAATCGAAATGAGTTACCGCAAACGGTTGTGATGACAGTGTGCTTTGGTGTGAACAAGTAACAAACACAGCCAAAATAGCAGTGATTATTGGTAAAATGTTCGAACCAATTTTCGGTTTACGACGATAAATCCGCGTGATGTTTGCTTTTACATCAGTTGTTACATCAACCGTGGTGTTTTCTTATTTTGGAAATGCACATAATTTAGCTAGTGGTCGTTTCGTGATTCCACCATTAGTTTTTAGTGAAACCACTCTTGTCAATCCGTCATCGCCCGGGTGTGTTTTTATCACTCGGCCCATTTGCCACTGAGTCGGTGGTAAATTTTCATCGCGAATTAATACCAGATCATCCAATTCTGGAGCATTTTTCTCTTTGTACCACTTCGTTCTTGTTTGTAATTGGTTCAAATATTCGGACTGCCAGCGTTTCCAGAAGTATTGCATTAATTGTTGGACCCTTTGCCATCTGTTAAGCCAGGTCGCTTTGGCCTCAATATGACATTCTTCTGGAGGTGAGATTAAGGATTGGCCAACGAGAAAATGAGCCGGCGTGAGCACCATCAGATCGTTTGGATCGGATGAAAGTGGGCAAAGTGGTCGTGAATTAACACATGCCTCAATTTGCGCCAATAAAGTACTTAACTCCTCAAACGTAAGTTTGTTATCTGCGATTGTTCGCTTCAAATGTAATTTGACGGATTTAACAGCTGATTCTGCTAACCCATTCATATGAGGAGCCCCCGGAGGCGAGAAATGCCATTTCGTGCCGCTTTTTGCCAACTCTTTACAAACCGCCTCGTCGTATTTGTCCTCAAGATCATTCATATTTTCGCACAAGATTTTATTTGATTTAACAAAGTTTGTACCGTTGTCGCTGTAAACATTTTTCACTATACCACGTCTAGAGACAAAGCGACGATACGCGGCAATAAATGCTTCAGCAGTCATGTCCGTGACTACTTCGACATGAATCGCCTTCGTTGACATGCATACGAAGATAGCAATGTATGCCTTCTTTGTTTTGTACGCACGACCGTTCATCAATTTGACTTGAATCGCGCCAGTATAATCGACAGCTGTGTTAATGAATGGTTTTTCGGAAATATTTACACGTTTTTCTGGCAAGTCAGCCATAAATTGATGCATTATTTTTGGTGCTGCTTTAAAACAATCAACACACTTGTGAATTATCGCTTTGATTGTGCGTTGGCTATTTAGCACACAGAATTTTTGTCGCAATACTGCTTCAGTTAGCTTGGGTGCACCATGTAAACAGTTCAAGTGTACGTTTTTTATTATTAATGCTGTTACAGCATGTTTCGATGGCAATAGCATTTGATGTATCGCTTCGTAGGGTAGGTCAGCGTTTTTCAAGCGACCGCCAACTCGCAATACTTGTTTGCTATCCAAAAATGGTGACAGTTTCAACAATGCGTTAGTATTTTTGAGTTCACCCCCTGTGCCTAACATTTTGATTTCCTCGGCGAAACTTTCTTGTTGCACATTTTTTATAATTGCCGCTTCAGCACATTCGAGCTCGTCAGCAGTTAATATGCCAGTTCGTTTGTTTTTATTTTTGGGTTTGTATTGAACGAGAAACGTTGACAAAGAGCAATTACTCGTTTCAATTTTTCATATGTTGATGACTCGGGCAGCGTAAATTTTTCTTTTTCATCCAATTTGGACACATTAACAGCAGCCTCGAGAACTGGCAATTCGAGTTTTGGTTTATATCGCGGTGGTTCCAGAGCCGCATTCACTAGAAAACTCGGACCGTTCCACCACAATGAGTGTGTGCTTAATTCCGCTGGTGAGATTCCACGCGATGCACAATCAGCCGCATTGTCCTCGGAACGTACATGTGACCACCAATCTTTTTCAACGAGCTTATTGATTTTTGCAATTCTTGACCCAATAAATGTTTTATATCTCTTTGGATTGGCGTGGATCCAATCGAGAACGATTCTCGAATCGGACCACAAGCAGATTCGACTGAAGTTGATGTCCAAAATTTTAATCATTTTTTCTGTCATTTGTGCCAAGAGTAGTGCACCACAAAGTTCAAGACGCGGAATTGTAACATTTTCATTGTTTTTGTCTTCTTTTATTGGAGATACACGGGCATTTGCAACCAACAACTGTGTACCGTGTACGATTGACAATATAAATTGCCGCTGCATATCCGGCCTCGGCTGCATCGGAAAATCCATGCATTTCGATGGTGTCTGACCGACTACAATTCACCCAGCGTGGAATTCGCAAATCGGCGATGAATTTCATTTCTGCTTTAACTTTTTGCCACTCGTCAACAAACTCTTGTGGAATGCTATCGTCCCACTCGATTTTGCTTTCGTGACGCCATATTTTTTGCAAGATTTGTTTGCCCATGATCACCACTGGGCAAATATAGCCCAACGGGTCATAGAGCGAGGCAATTTCAGACGTGAGCTGTCGTTTAGTGCGAGGTACAGCATCCAAATCTAACGATACGTTGATTGCGAGCTCGTCGGTGTCTGTCGACCAACAAATACCAAGCGTTTTCGTTATACCGTTAAAGGAATTTATTTCCCGCTCTTCTTTCGGAATACGATTCAAGAATTCATATGAATTGCTGGACCACTTTCGCAGACGAAATTGACCAGATTTCATTAAATCGGTCAATTGCTCGGATAGCATTGCTGCTTCTTCGACGCTATCTGCGCCGGATAACACATCATCCATGTAGCAGTCCTCCCTTAGTACAGGAGACGCTATTGGAAATTCATTGGAACCGTCGATCGAAAGTTGCTTTAATGTGCGTGTTGCCAAAAATGGTGCAACTGCAGTACCGTATGTTACAGTGCTGAGTTCAAATTCTTTGATTGGTTGATCCGGTGATTCTCTCCACAAAATTCTTTGGAGGTGAGTTTGAGATTCATCGACGCGAATTTGTCTGTACATTTTTTCTACGTCGGCCGTGAAGGCAATTTATTGCGACGCCAACGGAGAATTATTGTGGTCAGATCATTTTGATCAATGGCACCAATTGGAAATTGATCGTTTAAACTTTTCTTATTTGCCGTTTTTTGAGATGCGTTAAAGACTACTCTCAATTTTGTAGTAGTACTATCTTTGAACACACAATGGTGTGGTAGGTAATGGGCGTCCGGGTGATAATGTACTACCTCACGCATGTGACCGGAAATAATATATTCGTTCATAAAATCGCAATATTGGATTTTCAATTCTGGATTACTTGTACAACGGCGTTCGAAAGAGAACAATGACGCAAGTGCAGCTCTTCTCGAGTCTCCAAGATCAGGTTTTTCCAAACCCCCCTTGAATGGTAGCATAACCACATAGCGTCCATCTTCATCGCGTTTGTGTGTTGCTACAAAATGTGATTCACACATTTCTTCTTCTTCCGTTAGTGCTTCACCATCAACATTATTAAAGTCATCAGATGCGAAAAAAACGGCTCATTTGTTGTTCTAATTCAACATTAGAGACAAGTG
>NW_022599241.1:0-3166 GCF_009176505.1 Sitodiplosis mosellana | reverse complement strand
TTCACGAATTCGTTTTTAGTTAATGATCATACATCCATAAAATGAAAATGGTTGGAAAATCTTGGAAAACTCGGAAAATATTCAATATTTTCGTAAAATAAAATATACTGAAAATGACCATTTTCCTTTTCATGAATCCATATCCTGGCTCCAGGACCTTTTTTGGAAAATATGATCGGGCAGAAAACTTCCTTGTAACTTCCTCTCTCCATATGAACTCCACAACAATAAAGTTTCGAGACCAAAAATAGTTAGAATTCATTTAATACAAACCCGGATAAATCCGGGCGATCTAGCATGCTTATTCTAACACAAACATAATTAAACCACACTTTATAACATATGATTATAGTTACCTTCACTTCTTTGCCATAAAAATATTTGGCAATTTAGTAACTATATAATTATTATTTAAAGGTATCAACGTACACGTATGGACAAAACAAATGCACGAATTCAGGTGTCCGTCCTTTCGGAAACTTTCATGTGTTCCAATTTCTTTTACACAATAATACAATATTTCATGATTTTATAACCATGAGGCATTAAAAAAAGAATATAGCAGAACTAAGTATCATCAATTGAATGAAAAAGATGAAAAAATTATCAGCTATATCAGTTTTAAAACTATTCTTGTTCCATTTGAAAAGAAATGAAAATATAAAATATTATAGTCCGCCCGTTGTTATAGATTATGGAATTTCGAATGGTCAAAGGATTTCGTGAGGGGTCCGAGCTACTGTATGTTCTTGCCGAAAAATGTTTATATCGATTTAAAAGAAGAAGAAATGGAGCGAAAATTTTTGTTTGCTATCAAACGATACTGTCGAAACCGAGAAAAGGTAGACCAGCGAGACATGAGGATCGTTGCGATTGTAATGCTACCGTCCGATTGAATCCAGATGGAACTTGCAAAAGTTTGAATACGACACACACTGAACACAATAACCACGAGGCAATTATGCGAGATATGGAAATGACAAACAACATGAAAGGAAATTGCAGAACGCTGAAAAACAATTTTGCAGAGGACTCGCATAAAATTCCAGCAAGAAACATTTTCCAACGTGCAGTCGTGAAGTGAGTATTGTCCGTCCGTCCGTTATTGCGAATTTGATCAGCTGTCATATGATACATCATTTGAAATATATTTAATAATTAGGGAGGGTTTCCGAAATACTCAGTTAAATTACAAACGAATGAAACGCACACTACAACGTCATAAAAATCCAGAACACCCAAAAAGCACCCGCTCCGTTGATGAAATCAGATTAAAATTCATGGAACCAGCCGTAATGGAAAAATACGGCGTGAATTTGGAAGGAGACGGAAATTTCTACGTTGGAACGATAGTCGAAGTCGACTATGCGTTCACGGTTTTCGCATCAAAATATGTCATAGATTTCATCAACGAAAAAATTGAACCGAAAAATCGGCACTACTTAATGGACGGCACCTTTGATTCACTTCCGAGTGAATTTTATCAATTATTGATAATATCCATTGAACATGAAAATGACGTAAGTAAAATCGACCATGTTGTCCGTCCGTTGGGGTCTTATATAATTAATTATGGAGAATATATTTATTATTCAATAATCGCTTTGAAAATTGAAAACGGTAATCTTATTCAGAGAAAATGCTGAAATTGCAAAGAATAAGGAATAATACTTGCTCTGAATATTTAGAGTTCGTAATGAAAATATTTTCGTGTTTATCGTCCGTCCGTCCGTATGCTCGTTCATCCATCATTCATTTATTGCAATATAACCTATTTTTCGGTTTGAAATCTTCAGATTTTTCCAGTGGTATATTGTCTCATGACACGAAAGACAGCCAAATGCTATAACGCACTGTTTGCCTTCATCGAAAAAGAGCTGTTTGAACTTCAGCCAAAGGAAATCATGACAGATTATGAATCTGGCATGCGAGCAGCTATTCGAGCGTATTGGCCCAGGGCCAATTTACGCGGATGTTGGTTTCACTTTTGTCGCGCTATTCGAAAAAGATGCCGCAAACACAACCTTACCAAGCTCTTGATGAAATGTCGGAACGCCAAATTAATCGAAAAAGCGATCATGAGCCTACCTCTTCTTCCCCCTGAACTGATAAAAGAGGGCTTTGCTTGCATCAAAAAATTTGCACGTGAAAAAAGATTGTTCCAACGTTTTAGTGCTGTATTCAGATACTTTGAAAGCTATTGGATGAAACAGGTATTTGTCCGAGATAAATGGTAATTTTTAGGAACTGGTCCGCCCGGGAATAGGAATAAGATTCAATGAGATTTACAGTTTTATTAGTGTCTTTTAGAAAATTAACTGTTCCGACTTTCGAACTATCCGTTTTATTGAAAATGGTGGCTTATGTAAATTCTGGACGGCATTATTTTGTATTCTGGGCGGTCCGTCCGCCGGTTGCTAATGATGATGCGTGGTTCAAATTACCACGGACAAGAGGTTTAAAAAAGTATTTCGTCTGCTTCAGATTAAGTAAAAAAGTTTTAATTTTATCACAGGATGCAAGAAACACAATATCAGTTATCGACTTAAATATGCGCACTACATCCTCCTTGGAAGCACTCAACTCGATCATCCAAAGGACTTTCCCAGGGCAAACTACCATATTCAAATTTGTGGAATCTTTGAAGTTACTTGAATCCATCAAATCAAGCGATTTGCATCAATTGACTTCAGGATTCATCTCAAACCAACAATTGGAACGTAGAAGAAGAGCCGATAAGCATAGAAACGATAAAATCAATCATTTCACCGGACTTTTGACAAATAAGGAAATTTCTGTAGCTGTCTTTTTGGAATCAATGTCCGGAAAGGATGTTCTACCCACTATCGGTGTGTAAAAAACGATTGAAAATATGAGAAAAATACGACACGTTAGAAAACCTCATCTTATGCGTTTTGTTTCCAGCTTACAGTGTGACAAGATCGAAACGAGCCTTGCGTTTGCGTCCTTTTATCGAAGGTGAAGCCAGTACCAGCAAAGGTAGAAAGAGAGTGTACAACTCAAAGCACGAGTATAGCTCGAGCAGCGAGTACAGCTCACACAGCGAATCTTCTGAAGAACCACCAAAAAAGAAGAAGCGTGTTGCAGCTGAAATGCGAAAAAGAAGAAAGTAGCGTCCGTCCGGGTCAATCTGAATTATTTTATG
>NW_022599240.1:0-1616 GCF_009176505.1 Sitodiplosis mosellana | reverse complement strand
TCTTACGATGAATGCTCACACTTAGCTAGGTGTCACATTAATAATAATAAGTTAAGTGTGGAGTCGCGCTTGGGTATAGATATTAAAATGTTGCCAACAAACAAATTACCTGAGATTTATTGGCAATCTTTCATAGCAATTTGAAATGATGTTATCGGCTTTTGTAAGACTGTTACGATTTCCTTTATCAAATAGGTACGATGATATAGATGCGATAAGATTTGTAGTGATTTTTAAACATTGTTCGATTTTTGCGAATTCATGACTTGAAAATTGGTTGGTGGATGGTGGAAAAGAGCCAGAACTTACATTTTGAAATCAAATTCATTTGGATTGAGTGACAGCAGGTCTGTGGTCAATGTATTTGGCATGACTTTCATGCGAGTGACTGGAAGCACCGTTTTCAACGACAATTTTGTGAAATTGTATCGATTGTGCACTCGTGACGGTGATATTCGAGTTCCACAAGATTTCTTCATGTTCATCTCAGGACAAGCGATCAAACTGCACACTTCTTGGCCAGATACTACATTTTTGATGCCATTGTAGTGACGATATCCACTAAATACCGATATCGCATATGAATATGATGACTGAAATGAAGAAAGAATCGATAAAAAATCTTGTTATTCGAAAACAATCGAAGCGTTAACACAACAGCAGACTGTTTCTAGATTACAAAAACTAAATGAAGGTCGATTCAACCAAATTCTCCCATCAAAGACCATATTAATCAACAAACAATGTTGAATTAATTGAAAATTAGATTTTCTCTTCACCTTTCCATCCAATTCGCCATTGTCGCTGACTTCGATGTTGTAATCACAGCAAATGGCTTTGTTGCACACTTTTCCGCTCTGTTTGAGATTTTTGGAGAAGTCCAAAAACGTAACGGTGTATTCAGTTAGGTTATCTTGGTAAAGTTTCATTTCAAACGGATATTTTTTGGGTTGGAAACTGCTTTCATTCGAGTTGATTTTTAATTTATTTTCGATACAATTTCCTTTCGTTGCTTTATATTTTCTCGATGGATAATGTTCAGTTGGCAATGGATCAATGGGAATCTTTGCTATAAGAATTTTTGTTGCCGGTGATTCGCTGACGATTACTTGCAACGCACCCGATCGTCCACTGTAGATTCCACTGCCCGAATACATCATGCTGGGTTCATTGATATTTGCTGCCAGTAAATTTACATTGTTCGCGTACGCCCAACTTTGCTGATATTGAGCGGCTAAAAAGAAAAAAATAATTGAATTTCAAAATTAGAAATCAAAAAAGCCCCACAACAATCTGTTTCTCACCTGTCAAATACGGAATTTCCGAGAACCACATCGTTGGATAAACAAAGTGTTTGACTCCTTGATCGACTAAGCTGTTGGCTGGTTTGTCAAACATTAGATCAAAGCAAACGCACACACCGAATGTTACGTTGAAATCGGTTCTAAATGTTGTTAAATCGGGCGTTTGAGTCTGTTGCACTCCGTCCTCACCGAACAAATGATACTTTCGATACCTTGAGATGAATTTATTTCGATAGAAATTTATTTTTAGATCAATAATTCATTGTGCTACTCCACTTACTTCGCAACCACATCACCGTTGCGATCAAAGAC
>NW_022599239.1:560-3048 GCF_009176505.1 Sitodiplosis mosellana | reverse complement strand
TCGAATGCGTAAAAGTAATAAACGGCAAAATCTTCGCTCTGAAAAACGGCAGGAATTTATACGATCAAATCGAAGTATAAAAAATCGTGACCGGAACAATAACAACAACAACAATGAGCTTCGAGGCATGAATAATCAACACAGACGCCGACGAGAGAATCGATCAGATGAATTTGGCTACTACAATCGAAATCGAAATCGTAATAATCACAACGGTCGATATAATTATGAACCTCGCCATCATGAACACCGTGTAAATCATATAAATCATATGCACCATGAACAATTGCCACAGACCAATGTGCCGTTTCCTTTTTGGTACCAAATGCCATATTTCTACCCTCCACCTCAGCAACAGGTTCATTCACAGCCAACCATGCCACTATTCCATTCGCAATATACACAGGCACCACATCAAAACTTCCAACCGTTCAACGCTCAAAATCACAATGGAATGTAAGACTTGATGACGTTTTGATATACTGCAATAATTTGAACGGCGTGAAAAGTATAGAGAAATCAGTTGATTTTTTATCCGAAGTTTTAGCAGCGATTTTTAAAATTTACATGTTGAGCGAAACGCACCTCAACGCAGATGTTTCTTCATCAGAGATATTTCCGCCGAACTTCGAAGTATTCAGATGCGATAGATCACCTACCACTGAACAGTTTCAGCGTGTCAAGAGAAAGAGCTGGGGCGGTGTTCTTATCGCAATCGACAAGTCATTCAATCCGCAATGTATCGGAACAGCTGATCATCTTGGTGCTGAACAAGTATGGGCCAAAGTAAAATGCAACGGCAGAAACTTGATACTGGTCCAAGTTTACATTAGACCAGATTCACCGTTGGAAGTTTATGAATGCATTGCGTGAAGTAGCATCAAAAGCAAATCAAAATGATGTACTGCTTGTATCAGGTGATTTCAATTTGCGCAATCTGATTTGGTATACATGCAACACAAATGATACTCATGATCCTGATATCAACTTTGAGGCGAATCCGGAAGTAGCTGTTGCTGTAAATGTGGCGAGCGAAAAAGAGAAAATTGTCATCGATACGTGCCACGAGCTGGGTTTGTTTCAAATATGTACTCACCACAATGAAAACAAACGAATGTTGGATTTGCTATGGACGAATGAGCCCAACATGTTCACATGCAAAATGAGCAAAAGTAAAATAGCAAAAAATGAAACACACCATCAAGCACTCGAAGTAGTCATCCATGATAAAATTGACAGCAAATCAGATGATGTGATTACATACAGAGACTTCAAACATGCTGACTACACATCGATCAATAATTTTTTCGATAATGCCAACTGGAACAATGTTTTCAGCGGAATCGACTTGAACGATGCAATTGATCAGTTTTACGCAATAGTCAACACTGCAATTGATACGACTGTTGAAACGAAAACGAAGAAACAACAAATTCATCCGAAGTGGTTTGATAGTGAACTGATCAATTTGAAAAACAGAGTAAATACATTGCACAAAATGAAGAAGTTTGACACGACCGATAAAACGAGAAAAAATCATGCTGAACTACGTCGTGCGTATAAAAAGAAATCTCGTTCTGCTTTTAGGAACTACAAACTCGCGATGGAACAATTGATAAATGGCGATCCACAGAAATTCTTCGAGTATGTCAAAACGTGCAATAATACCAATAACGATCTTCCAAATGAAATGGAATATGTTGGCAAAAAATGCACCGACCCAAACGATATTGCCAATTCATTTGCAACACACTTTGGAAAAGCATATACACAATCGATTGATGAATCCGAAGCAAGCTATGATGAAAATGACCCGATATTATTCAACGATGTGCAAATTTCCCACGTATTAATGTTACTGAAGAATTGGTTAAGGAAAAAATCCACGGTTTGCCAAATAATTTGGTGTCTGGTCCCGACGGAATACCGAATATGTTCATCAAAAACTGTATTCACACATTGCTGAAGCCAATAACACACATATTGCGTGAACCGTTAAATTCTGGTTATGTGCCGAACACATGGAAACGCTCTTATGTAAGACCTGTGCACAAAAGTGAAGCTAAATATAAAATTGAGAACTATCATGGAGTAGCACTGCAATGAATAATACCAAAACTGTTGGACTCGATAGTAGCAAATCATTTGAATTATCATATGAAGAACATCATCGATGGCAGCCAGCATGGTTTTGTCAAAGGAAAATCAACAATAACGAATCTGGCTGAATTTACTTCACAAACATTAGTCAACATGCAACATGGAACTCAAACTGATGCAATATATCTCGACCTTGCTAAAGCGTTTGACTCGGTTGACGTGAAACTGCTCACACACAAGCTGAAAATTATGGGATTGAATGAGCAAATACTAAAATGGATAAAATCATATCTAAGTGAACGTCAACAAATTGTAAGATTGAGTGGAGCCATGTCTAATCCCATCGAAGTAACATCGGGAACAGGTCAGGGATACCCGATTGGAGCGA
>NW_022599239.1:0-460 GCF_009176505.1 Sitodiplosis mosellana | reverse complement strand
GTGAGCTGAAATTTGACTTCAAGTACACTATCGAAGGGAAGTTGATTAACAGAGTCAAAATAATAAAGGACCTTGGAGTAATTTTGGATGAAAAAATGAACTTTAGCGCACATATCGAGTATATAACTGCTAAAGCCAAAGCTAGAGTTGCGTGGATAAAGCGTTTTGGAAGAGAGTTCAACGACCCATGGACCATAAAGAAACTCTTCTTCACATTCGTATTACCTATTATTGAATACGGATCGCAAATATGGAACCCACACACCAATGAGAAAATTGCTAGAATCGAATCAGTCCAAAAGCAATTTCTACTGTTTGCACTGAGAAAAATGCAATGGTCACACAGATTCATCTTGCCACAATACAACAATCGTCTGCTGTTTCTACAAATGATTACCTTAGAAGAACGAAGAATTTAATTGATTTTAATGTTAGTACAAGTACTGTCAAACAAAGAATA
>NW_022599238.1:2496-4880 GCF_009176505.1 Sitodiplosis mosellana | reverse complement strand
AAGACACTTATTTGAAAAACATGAAACAGTCTAACGCGGGGGACCGATATTGCAAAAAGTTAGACGTGAAGTACATTCCCGTAAATATTGTGAAAAAGATCGGAACCAACACATTTCTTATAGCCGACAAAGAAGGAAAATTGATTGGAAAATACCATGCTTCATTTCTCATGCAAAAGTAGTTTGAATTGTTCGTCAAATCTCAGGAGTTGAACGTGCGCGTTCGTATCTTAAAACCACGTAAAAATAGACCATAAAATATTGTTTCTATAGCTATTGTCGCATCACGCCATAGCTATGGAAAAACCGGACTTGTTGCGAATTTAATTTATATCAAGAAAAAAGAATAGAAATAAGAAGCAAATTGTACGTAAAATGTAGTAGAGTTTAATCGAAAACACGGCGAATTCATGTCAAACATATTCGAGTCAGAATTCGCATACAGGCTTACCAACCTCTCAATAACACCACCGATAAACACGATTGGCAAGCGCAACGTCAAACTCGTTCTTTTCGAATTGAACGAACGAACAAACAAGACGTACGAAAGACGGACTGCGCACCAGCGACGACTTGTATCAAAAGAGCCGATCGACAGAGTAAGAAAAAAGACGAAAAGTGTTTTGAGAGTGTTAGCCTTAATTGTAATTTCGCGAATTGTCTCGATTTCATTTTTCACAAACAGCGGCTCTTTTTGGGACGGCTGAAAGCAAAACGGAAAAAAAGACGCAAGTGAAGTGGAGCCCGACGACATCGAATGAAAACGACGAATCGGACACACCAAATTGCATCCCAGCCAATCAACGCTCAATCGAAAAGACTTCGTTTAGAAATCATTTGTTTTTTTTTTAGTCTAAATCGCAAGTAAAGAAAATGGCCAAAGTAATTTAGTTTATGTGCACAAACGCGTTATATTTAAGTGAGATCTGTCTATGATTAAGAAAGAAAATTAAATATGCCTCAGTTATAGAAATCTCCGGTTTTTTTCTGTTCATTTTTCAAACGTATTTTGGATTGTGTTTTCACATTATTTTCGTTCCTTTTTTTGTTGTAATCCGAAATATCAAATTTTAACTTCACAAGACCTTTCCAACGATACCCAAAAGTTTGAAATCGGTTGACTGAGTTAGGCACAGTGATCATTGGAAAGAAGGCCATATTTTGAATTTTCAAAGGCCGGCCAAGGCCAAGATGGCGGCCAAATAAAAAAATGGCAGAACAAAAAAGTCTTAGTTTTTGATATAGTTCAATGTAAAGGTGTCAACGGACAGGCACCTTGTCCGTCCGTCCGTCCGCCCAGGGCTCTTGAAATTTTTTTTGTCCGTCCGTCCGTCCGTTCAGAGCCGCTAAAAATTTTCTTGTCCGTCCGTCCGTCCGTTCAGCTCCGGTCGGACGGACGGACGGACAAGAAAATTTCTGAGGGTCCTGAACGGACGGACGGACGGACAAGAAAATTTTTTGGGGGCTCTGAACGGACGGACGGACAAGAAAATTTTTAGCGGCTCTGAACGGACGGAAGGACGGACAAAAAAAATTTCAAGAGCCCTGGACGGACGGACGGACGGACAACTAAATTAACAGGGTTCTGAACGGACGGACGGACGGACAACTAAATTCAGAAGGTTCTGAACGGACGGACGGACGGGCAAAAATGGACGGACGGACGGACATGCAAAATTCTCATACAATATTTTTCACGATTTGAAGAAAAACAAATTTTAGAAAATATTTTCTAAATTTTTTTTTTAAAAAAATTTCAAATTTTTTTTGTAAAATATTTTCAAATTTTTTTTTTAAATTTTTTTTTCAAAAATTAGAAAAAAAAATCAAAACATTTTTTAAGAAAAAATTTCAAAAAATTTCAAAAAAAAATTTCTAAAAAAATTTCATCGGAAAAATTTCCATCGCATTTTTTTTATTTACACGAAAATTCCCATCGATTATTCAATTGATCACGATTTTATCCAATTGAATGGTTTTCAAATAAGAACAAATTGAAATTTACATGAATTTCATAAAGAAATCGAACAATAAGTTTTGAAAAAAAAAATTTAATTTTTTGAAAAAAAAATGTTTTCTTCAAATCATGAAAAATATTGTATGAGAATTTCGCATGTCCGTCCGTCCGTCCATTTTTGCCCGTCCGTCCGTCCGTTCAGAGCCTTCTGAATTTAGTTGTCCGTCCGTCCGCCGTTCAGAACCCTGTAAATTTAGTTGTCCGTCCGTCCGCCCGTTCAGAACCCTGTAAATTTAGTTGTCCGTCCGTCCGTCCGTTCAGGACCCTCAGAAATTTTCTTGTCCGTCCGTCCGTCCGTTCAGAGCCCCCAAAAAATTTTCTTGTCCGTCCGTCCGTCCGTCCGTTCAGGACCCTCAGAAATTTTCTT
>NW_022599238.1:0-2396 GCF_009176505.1 Sitodiplosis mosellana | reverse complement strand
TTTCAAGAGCCCTGGACGGACGGACGGACGGGCTAAAAAGACGGACAGTCCGTCCGTTTGACACCTTTAGTTCAATGCCCGAAAGTTTGAAAAAGATCGGACAAAAAGTACGGACGGACGGACGGACAGAAAAAATATTATCTCCGAATAATTAATTGGTGGAGACGCCAAAGAAATTTTTTAAATCGTCATAACTCATGAACGGATGGTCCAATTTATACGTTCTTGGGCTTGTTGGAAAGGTCTCGACGAGTAGACTCAGAAAAAAACATGTTTCAAGATGAACGGGCCGCGTTCAAAACCTGGTAAATGGGAAAACTGATAATTATACATAATTTTCAAGTGGGTATTTCTATGGAGGCGGTTGGTCGATTCCCAAGTTTGAATGCATTTTCTGGGCCTATGAGTCAGGGGCTTTCTAGCGATACTTCATTCATACCAGATGGCCTGTTAGGAAAAAAGTTCAAAATTGCGTGTATATATAGGCGAGTTCGACTTTCAGCACAGAGGTGCTTTCGTCACTCGCGCCTGCTGTCGCCGGCTGTGATAATTAAAAATAATAGTCAGTGTGCAAAGAAATGTACAGAAACGCGAACGTATTCCACTCGAAATCTGACGAGTGAAAATTTAAATAAATTAGTTAACTGTGATTGCTGCAAAGTTACAGTCAAAAACTGAAATGGTTTTTCGCCTTACATTTAATGTGGAAAGTTCAATTATGTCATCAGCTTAGACGAAACACAAACGTTATAGGAACAGGAGTGCTAATGCTTCTACAACTCTACATTGTCATATATTGAAACCAACACAGTGAAGCGTAATGGTAATATATTCAGCAAATCCAAAACGTTTCAGAGTTCAGTTTGCATTGCTTTTGTCCCTATCGGAAGATCATTGACATGAATCATGAATGACGTTTGAAATGTCATATCTGACAAATGCCATTTCCAACATTTGAGTAAACCTTATGACGAAAGCATTTACTTATACTTCCAAATTATACCGTACAGATGCCGTTAGAGCATTCAATGCTGAATATTTTCCATTTACAACGCACTTTGTTAATTGAAATGGTCATTAGAATTTCATGAGTTGTGACAGTTTGAATCTTCGTGATAAAAAATCAGTTCCATTCAGATTCAACACCGCTATGAACAATACAGTCGGGTTCAGCTCGACCATTCCACACGAAATCAATCAAAATTCACATCGAGGTTCTCAGAATCGGCTGAAACTTTGCATGGAAGTTGTGTTTGGGCAAAAACTCAGAAAGCCAATTTTTTTCCCGAGGCCTAGTTCTGGAGACCCTGCATGACTGCTCCAAAAACCGAAATTTCGGAATTATTCGAATTTTTGGACCATTGATAAAAAATTTCAACGCGATCATAATTGAATGAAATTTTCACACATGTTAGAGTTTGAGGAGGCCTATTGATTCCACCTTTGGGGTACCTCTCCAGATACCGCCTGACCCGATTTTTGGGCTACCAAACATTCAGAGTGGGCAACAAAAATTTACCCCCCATTTAAGGGTCCATTCTTGAATTTTTTTTCGATTTCTCACTAAAAATACAAGGTGTGTTTCAAAAGTTCCCGGACTTTTGGTCCAGGGCATTTTTTGGAGGCGCCACCTACATATAATTACCGGCGTTGAAAAGGTACATCCTTACTGACATCCCATCCAAATTTTATGACATTTGGACCAGGGGGAGCGGAGTTATGACCCCTGGAGTGAAAATTTTTTTTCCCCGGGGAAAAATATAAACCCGATTTGCGGGCTAGGGAGTGGCTAAACCCCCCCGGACCGTTTGTATCTCAATGTATTTTGACGAGATCTATCGATTGGAGCTTCCCCCGAGGTCAACTGACCCATTTCCTGACCCCCCACAGGGCTATTATCGATGATGCTTCCCTTACATATTCATTACTCCAAAAAATGGTCAGGGGAGGGTCGGGGGGCAATATTGGTGGGTCCAATCGATAAATATTGCCAAAGTAGTCTAACAAATACCCCCCCATTTGGGGGGGTCAAACCCATCCCCAAGCTCAAAAAACGGATTTCAATGATTCAAAGATTCATGGTATATTTTAAAATACGATTTTCGGGCTTGGTTTTGGTTGGGTTTTACCCCCCCCCCCCAAACGGGGGGTGTATTAGAAAATATTCTGACACGATATATAGCTTAGAAACGCGTTTTTTGGCCTTGGAGGTGGGTTTTACCCCCCCCCTAATGGGGGGGTATTTGTTAGGGTACTTTGACGAGATCTATCGATTAAACCCACCCATTTTGCCTTCTGACCCTCCACTGACCCTCTTTCGGGGACCTGCAAATCGAAAATATTATCTCCCTCAGTAAATTGGTCAGGGAAGGGTCGGCGGTCAACATTGGTGGGTC
>NW_022599237.1:0-6591 GCF_009176505.1 Sitodiplosis mosellana | reverse complement strand
TTATTATTAAGGCTAACAAAAATATTTATTTAAAAACGTCATTTTCGTCGTTTTTCATAGTTTTCACTTGAATGGTAAAAGATAGAGACAAGATGTCTTCAGCAATGTTGTAGAGTTTGACAAGTTCTATAATTGTCACGAAGACACATATTCCTTATCTCTTATCAATTCGACGAAAACCGCGAACAACTAAAATAGCATGTTGCAAAAGTGCCTCACTGTCATTTTGTATGAAAATTCTACAAAACGATTTGAGCGCTGTTCGTATGATTACATGACGGCTTTCATTTGAACTAATGTGAGGTACATTTCAAAAGTAAATTGCAACATGCTATTTCACGGTTTTTCGCGGTTTTTCTGGAATTGATAAGAGATAAGGAATATGTGTCTTCGTGACAATTATAGAACTTGTCAAACTCTACAACATTGCTGAAAACATCACGTCTCTATCTTTCACCATTTAAGTGAAAACTATGAAAAACGCCGAAAATGACGTTTTTAAATAAATATTTTTGTTAGCCTCAATTATTATGTAAACAAACATTTTTGTAACGCCACTTAATTGTAATTAATAAACTTGCTCGATTCATTACTTTTATTTGATTGTATCATTTGTGTCCATGTAGTTGCCGGCTAAATTTTTCACAAAGCTTGCATTCAATTTCCGGATGATTTCTCGACGAGTTTAAATTCAGTGTATTTACTCAAAAAATCCACTCCGTATACAAAATATTAGCCAAGTCTAAATGCGCAATATTTACCGATTACTTCCTCAAATCAGCTGTTCAAATTTGAAGAAAATTAAAATTTTTCATGCAAATTGAAATTTCGGTAGATAAAACCAAAATTGACTAATAAACGTTTTAAGAGCAAATAAAAAACATGCGCAAATGCTAAACGTACATTTTTTTATATTCATAAAATGATAACACTTTGATTCATTGTAAAATGATGACGTCTTTAGCTGAACCATTTTTTGTTTGACAAGAAGAATTGATGTGGTTGCGAGTCATTCTATTGAATAATCATAGACAAATTTGCAATTTTATCCATTAAAATGATTTATTATTATCAATTTGAAAGAACAATTCCAGGGAACTTATCAAAACATGAAAGTACAGTATTTATTTTCTTTATTTCATTATCATTGTGTGCCGAGTGGAATCCATTTTTTTTATTCAAACTATGCTCCTCCACAGCTCAGATCACCGCATTTGCATTCGAGGTTTAATTCATTTTTGCATTCACGTGATGAGATCCGAATGCTCCGACCAGCGCTGTTCTTAGCGTAACCTTTTTTGGGATAACATCCTTCTGGAGCCTTTATGTTATTTACACAACATTTACCTTGACCATAGCCGCGACATGAAATTTGACAAGCGGGACCAGCACGCGAATATTCGTCATTTGGATCGGTGCAGCTTTGAGTTTTTTTGCTTGTAGAAGTCACACCGCCGGTATTATACTGAGCAGACACAAAAGCGATTCCACCCATCAGAACCAAAAAGACGAATGTGACGATATTTTTTGAACACATATTTCTCAATTTAAATTAACTGAACTCTTGTATCTAAAGAACATGCAACGATACTGCTCAAGAAGCTAACCAGCAACTGACTTTTATACCAAATATTGTTTACTTACACGGTTAGAAATAATCACAGTTGTCACAGAAATCGTGTAACCATTATATTGTAAAATGTACACGATTTCTGTCAAATTCGTATATTTAAATGAAAAACCGTGAATACCATATTTTACGAGATGACTTCACGATTATTTCTGACCGTTTACACTAAGTGAACATCGTTTGTACCTTTTGTTCAATCATGCTAAGTGCAAAGCATCTGTGCAAACTGAAGAAAAAATTTGTTCTTCATGGACATCTTGTGATACGCAGAATTTTTTTTGCTTATATTTAGATTAGAACACATTGTCAACAGATGGATTTATTATCGTTAACTGGGAGTTTTATCGAAAATAATAACACTTGATGAAACATTTTGCCGGATTTATTCAAAGTTTATACAGTTCTAAGCTTTTTTTAGTATAAAATTCAAATAAAAATCCACAATCTTCAAAATTGTGGTACTTTCATACAATCCATTGACGTCATGGAAGAGAAATATGGTCTTTCTAAAGCCCGTACGTGCAAATTTAGTAAACAAAGTCATTCGTATTCACAGCGATAAAAACAAATAATTTCAACTGAATGTTTAATTACTTTAAATCCTTTGGTTGTGTCGAACGCGTTCAAGCACTTACTGCTACCTTAACAAGATTGTATTTAACAGTTTTTTGATTCACTTTGCTAACTTATTTCTATTTATCAGCTCCTACACGCAGTCGTACAAATTGATAAGAGAAATGTATACAAATTCATCAATTAAAAGCATATTTTCGCCAAAACTAAATCGACCATGAAATCCACACAACCATTCTAGATTATCTAATGCACGTCCATTTGAATCATGTAAAAATTGAGGTCGAGTTGAATTTGAACGATTTCACCGAGTTAAATGAAATGTATTAGGCTAAAGTAATTCTCTTGCGACGTGCAAAATGGTTTGACCTTGTAAACACCTCGTAAAAAGCATCCGTAAAACTGAAATTGTATATAAATTTGAGTGTATATGGCAACTGAATTCGTTTGAAATCAAATCCATGTACTTTCATTCTTTTTCCCGTGTGTCAATGTTTGTTTGGAGCACAGACGTTGCCATATTTTTTCGCACTCATGAAAAATTATTTAGAAAATGCAAACAAAAACCAGAACGATTAAACATAAATAAATGGCTTTTCACGGTAGCGCATGTGTTCGCATGCACTCAGTCCGAAGTTAATATGTCGGTGGTGCCAAACAAACACACACACACACACACACTTTTCGCTCCATATTTGTCTCTGTCAACTCTAAATTGGATTTACATTGGTGTAGTTGTTGCACCGTTTTTGATTTTGTTTTCCGCTCACAGGCAATATCGTCAGCATATGCTCCACTCATTTTTTTTTTTCTTAAACTGGGCCAATTTCATAATTCCATTTTAACCATGCGTTCGTCTATTTACTTTTCTGAACGGTAATTTATACGCGAAGCACACGACGATGTAGTGCATTTAGTGATTTTAAATATAGTGCAGTCAAGGCTCTTGTAAACTTCAACTCTATCGATTTTCGCATACTTGAAATATTTCAAATGTTGGTATCAATTTTCGGTTTTCCGCTTGATGCAATCGACTTGTGAAATAATTAGTAGAAAAACGTTTGTTCATGGCTTCCATTTGCCATTTGACTACATTTCAAATAATAATTTTGCTCGTTCACAAATAAATTGCATCATGCCGTTTGATGGTCACTGTCACTGTCACTGTGCTTGTGAAATAGTGTTTATTCAGTATGAGTGAAATTGATGTCGAGATTAAACCAAACATTGAATTTTTTTTTTAGACTGATGAATCGTTTTTTATTTTGCAACCGTTGGGACACATCGTTTTGTTAGAGCAAATGGAAAACCTGACCATTTCGCTTGTTTTTGTGTCATCAAAAGTGCTTAATTAAATAACCAGAAAATATGTAACATGTTTCGATGCCATCAAAATGGTCATTTGAACGAACCATTAATGAAAAACAAATATTTAAATTGCGACTATGAAACATCAAATGGCAAAATAAATGAATGCAACCTAGAACTTTGATAGGTAAGCCCATGTGCGCAAAGCTTTTGCAAACTCATTCTCCACCAGGTGACAACCACTTTGTGCGTTTGAATACTCGAGAGATAAAAAAGGAAATAATTTATTCACAAACGACAACAAATACCCAATTTTCAAATGAAATTCAAGCCGATCGTATCAACTCCAGACCGAATCCAATAGAAGCGAATGATAATAATTCATGATTATTTTTATGTGATTTCGAAAATGAGCACCGTGTTTGGTCAATTTGATACCGATTGGTGTAGGCCTCTCGATTGAATTGCATGAACGGTGATAATGATAAAGCAATATAAATATAAACCCGAGTGCATCAACTCCGTTTTATTTCTCTCGAAACACATAAATCACAACATTATCATCCATTTTAATCTTCGGGCTGTTTGCAATTTCTTCGGTATGCTCTTTGAATTGTTTCCAAGAATTGTTTTCTAGAGAAAAATGGGTGCACGTCAATGCACTGCTTCCAATGAATTGATTAAATAACTCCAAAAGCATCCAATGTGGAATGAGCAAAAACATGCAAGAAACGCATAAATAAAAGTCAGAAAATCAAACAATGCGTCGTCCGCAGTATTCCCACAACTGTGGAGGAAAAGTCGAAGATGCGACGAATGGAATATCATGCAAATTGTCTTTTATCATTTTGGCAAACATTTTCCCATTGCCATTTCCCATGTTACATTTCTCTACTTCATTCCATGCTTGATGACGCAAATGGTGTGTAGGCAGGCCGAGAACAGAAGACGGTTTATCTTTTGATTGCTACAGTTATACCGAGAAGAGACGATAAATTTTGCTATTGAATTATCGAAGCCAACACAGACAAAACAAAAGACCAATTATTTATGGCAAGAAAATATTTAACAAACTGCTCTATGCTATGTTCCGTAGTCTTATGCAAAAACTAACGTTCATTCAGCTTTACTTCCTTGTGCATTCCGAATTTTCGAGCGTCTTTGCTGTTTGAGACACAGTATTCCGAAGCGAGCGACCACAGACCATTCTCTCATCATTTCATTGCAATAAATTCATAACAACAACTCAAATAAATAAAGTAATCATAGTCTGTCGGTTTGAATTTTTTATGCGATTCAAATAACAGTTGAGTCTTTTCATGTAAACAGCATAAAAGAACTGCATGCGCAAGTGGGCGTCTGTTGATGTTTTTTGTTTGTTTCCTTTCCGCTAAAAGTAAATTTTAGCGCTTCAATATTTTAGTTTGGAATTATTCGCAGTTCCAAGTAGTGTTTTTGTGTACACATATTTTGGATTGGCTTTTTGTAAGGCAGAAATTGGCAAAATTGAAAGAAATCAAACTTTGATTCCGTAATGTCTTTAGACCATTTGTTTCCTTCATCATTTATAAAACAATTTTTCCAACAAAATTTTTTGTTGATACAAATTTTTGACGGCCATTTGTACTGATCAATTTTCTGACGGCCATTTCTTTTGTAGTTTTAACGTTTGAACGGGTATTCGTCAATCATTCGCTTGAGTAATTCAACATGAAAAACCATTTTAACGTTGACAAAAAGATGTCGGCCATCAAAAACTGCGTTTTCAATAATGCAAGAAAAAAAAAATTCTGCCACATTTTTGATATGCTCAAATATTGTGTTTCTATAAACGTTTACGCGCTGAACGTAGATTGACTCAAGTGCGGTGAGAGTACATAAATTCCCTCCAGTTGAGCATAATTTGTTGTGATTTACTGCAAAACGTTTTAATTTTCCTGCGGTGTGCTGTTGCTGTGAGCGAGCTTCTTCTCCCCCTATGCCATTTATGGCGCGGATATGAGCCAGCAAAAAAAAAAATGCACAACGGGCTGAATAACGAAGATAATAAGATAAATGTCATGTAAATTCAATGAAGAGCACATGGAAGAAATCATTGAAATTGAATTTGCAGTGAGAGCTTATTGGATCGGATGGCAGCAAGCAAAATGTTTTGATCAGAGCGGAAGAAAGAAAAATGTTCTATTATCGATGAGTAAAATATGTCAGTCGTGAGAGTTGATCAGCGTTTGCAGTGGCAAGGGCATGGGAATGCTCGTCGTTTTGATTTCGTTGCAATGCAACGAGAGTGAATGAATTCGAATCTAATTTATTTTCTGGATTACATGAACAAAATTCAAATACAATTGCTTAGGTAAACCAATTGGATTCTCATCATCCTCTCTCGTGTAAAGTCAAAGCTCATATGAATTCATCGTAAAAATTTCATTGAGGGAAACCGGCGCTGACAAGATGCAGCCAAAATTGCAAAATCAGTTCGTTTAGTTGCCAACAATGAGAAATTTCACCTTGTCAACGAGACAATCTGTGCAAGGCACATATGGTACACACATATGGTACACACAGACAGAGAGAGAAAGAACAGCGCCGTCACAGATTCCAACCGCTTGGCATAAATTTCTGCCGCAAACCCAACGAAGTCGTTTCGGCAAAATGAAACGCTACTTAACATTAAACTGCCACTCACTAAGACCTAAATACTAAACACGTAATTCGAACGGCATTCATCAGTGAGCGTGAGCGTGAGCGTGAGCGCACACGATCCAGACACGCTCGCATGCATTCCATTGTGTGGATGAAAAAGTGCTTATCTAAACGTAAAAAATCAATCTCGTGTAATTTCTCATTTTTCATTTCCGGTTATCTTGTGGCAGGGCATGGAGAAAAAATATAAGCAAAAGCGCTACTTGTCGTTACAAAGCGTTCGAGTTGAGCACATAATCCACTTGAATTTCAATTGAAAATTTAAGCTAAGTACACAGTTCCTCGTGAAATGAAAAAATTTCTCCGGTGAAATTTTCACCAGTGATCTTTGTATCAAGTTTTTTTATATTCAAATTGCAAGTATAATGATTTTTGAT
>NW_022599236.1:0-6469 GCF_009176505.1 Sitodiplosis mosellana | reverse complement strand
TGATCTTGAAACACTGGCTGCTGCAACGAAAGAACAATCATCATACGCCAGTACGAAGGCATTCCGGTCAAAGAATGCCGAGCTAATAAGAATTCCGTTACCCAATTGCGATGGAAAATTCGAATACGGATCGATTGATTATTGGAAGTGTTACATCCAAGTGATAAGCAGCGGGAGTGCACATCATGTTGGCAGTTGCAAAATGGGACCAACGACTGACACCACTTCTGTGGTCGATCCAGAGTTGCGAGTTCACGGAATCAACGGTTTGAGAGTTATTGACGGCAGTGTGTAAGTATAGAATGGGCTTTATTCAATGGAATAGTCTTGTTCAATAGATAAAGCCTTGTTCAAAAAAGCAACAAAATGAGAAGAAGAATAAACAAAATCATTTCGTTCATTCTAGAATGCCTTACATCACTTCAGGACATCCAACAGCACCCATCGTGATGATAGCCGAAAAAGGTTCTGATTTTATCAAAAAGCAATATTTATTTTTGGATTAGGTTTAAAACTTTTGATGGTTCACACTCTAATAAAGGAAATGTTTTGATTGCACCAGATTTTTATTCTAATAATTTCATTAGTAGACTTTGGAACATAAACATTAAACAAATCTGAATAACAATTAAATTAATCATGGATGAAATAAATTCGCCTGAGTTTCAATATATGCTAGCTTATTCTAATGTTACAGAATAAAATCCCTGTATCTCCCTTGCGAATTATTGTAAAGAGAGGTAAATGAATTTTGAATTTAAAAAAATGTGGTTAATTTGATAAGCTGGACATTTGTTAAGCGGGCAATGGTAATTTTCTGCACTGAATCAAGAGCATTAAAATTAAACTTCAAAATTTACTATGTGGAGTTGATTATTCTGCACTTCAACGATTAGATCTATTTGCTATTTGCCAGTGATAAGATAAACATCAGAAGAAGAAGAAAAAATCATACAAAAAATATGAAATGTTCTCAGTAGAATAGAAATAATATGCAGGAAGAAAAAACAAGAACGAAAAGAGCAAAATGGGCAAAGAACAAGTTTGTGCTGCGAACATCGCGCATGATTCACAGACTTGTTCACTTCATGTGGCGTTATGAAGAATTCTCGGCAACAAAAATCAGGTGAGACAAAATCCGGATGAAAAATATGATGAATTCGGGAATGTTGAAAATCTGGACGGTATGAAAATACGGATGAACAAAAATCTGGACGAAAAAAAATCAGGGTGAAATTCCGGATTCTGTCACATTCCTTCATTATGACACCCAATAAACATCGACTGGCTGAAATAAGGCCCGTTCTAACGTTGATGATTTCAGTACGCCCAACGGTAATACTTACTGTCTTTTTCACCTAATTTACATGTTGCAACAACAGAAATCTTCATATAACAATATGACGTAGAAACTAACGCCATCTCACGACGCGTACCATTACCATATGAATGTATTATTGTAACCTCAAATTGTGTCCCATTCATTGTTTGATTAAATGTTGTCGCAGGTACGGGTCGCTAGATGGCGCTAGTTATGCACATTGTCTTAGCTGTCAGATTGTGCAAAATAAAAATATATTAATCATCGATTGATTCAAGTTAGATATCAAAAGAAACCATAAAAAAGAAACCCTTGATAATAACGCAATAAAAAACATTTTGTAAGATCACTCACTTACCCAGAGTGATTTAAATAAAACATATTTGAAGTGGTCAAGGAGCTAACCTAAAAATGTGACATTCGATAGAACCAGATTTATATTTGAATTACAAGAATATATTATTTCAAACCGTTTTCGCATTAATGTTGTTTATCGAATAAGTGTCTTTTTTGCATGCACGAAAAATTTGAGAATAGTAATCGAAGCCTAGGCGTTCAGTATTTAAAATGTGTATAGAATTTATGAAAGCGCGATGGAACAAAGAACATTTAAACTGATACAACCAAATTGTTTGCTGTCAAATCCTGTCTCACTCACACCAACCGTCACACTGACTCGTTCGTGTACGAATTGCTGTTAGCGTAAAAGAGATGTTGTTCGCAGTAAACTCAGTTTAGATGTTCTTTAGGCTTTCATTGAAGCCTATTGTATTCACTCGGGAAGCAATCATCTAGTGAAATCAAAAAGGCATTGATGGTTGATCAAGAATATTAATTTTACGAAGCATTCTATAGAAATGTAAATAAATCACGATTACGTAATTAAAAAAAAGTCGATTGAATTGATTGGCTCGAGTTGATATGAATATAAAATATTTCGAAAACACTTAAATAATTCAGAGCAGCGTGAATCGTATTTATTTCGACGGAAAGTAATAGAATCGAATTAGTTTTGTTCAATCGTCGGAGAGAGTAGAACCAACTTTATATAAACATTGTACTTAAATTTATTTTATTCTGGAAAAAATAATCGTCGTAAAATGTCGAATCAATCGTGTTGGTCGAACGCGTGTGCAGCTGAAAGTGTTGGCACTACGAATCAATTGTTCGTGTCGTTAGTCAACACGATTTTAGCAGCTCAATGCGCCATTTCTCCACCAGGAATGTGGCCCGAAGATTATGGCAAAATTGCGATTAAGAAAAGTACGCTCGAAAAAACAATAAATTTACTTTTTTACGTTCTCACGTTTCGCCTATTTCCAACTCAGAGTCACGAGAATTCGATTTCATCGTGGTTGGGTCTGGTGCCGGCGGATCTGTGGTAGCGAGTCGATTGAGTGAGAACCCGAATTGGAGCGTGCTGTTGATCGAAGCAGGTGGTGATCCACCTATTGAATCTGAGGTACTCCATTCAATTTTTTTGTTTTGAAAGCAAATTCAAATTGTTTTTAACGACCAACTATAAGTATAATATAACTATAGCTTGTCAAAACTTGTTTCTTTCGACTAAATTTACATGTTGGCAATAAAAGTTTCAGCCTCTTTGGACATCGATGATAAATACCAAAGTCGATTGGCGATTCGACACATATGCATCCCGTGCGTGTCAAAGTAGCGGTGGTTTGTGTCCAGCATCTCGTGGAAAAATGCTTGGTGGCTCGACAAGCATGAATGGAATGATTTATTCGCGTGGTAATCGAATGGATTATGATGGTTGGGCTGAGGCTGGAAACATTGGTTGGGACTATGATAGTGCGTTAGAATATTTCAAAAAGTCTGAAGGGAATCTTTGGCAACCATTCTTGTCTGGACGTGAGCGTAGATATCACAACGGGTCAGGGCCGTTGAAAGTATCGTTCTTGTCGAATATAACATCACCATATCAACTCTTTGTCGATGCTGCCGCCGAAAAAAATGTGTCACTCATTCAAGATATCAATGCCGAAGACACAATCGGACTCGTGCTCACCCAATTTATGGCGGCCAATGGTCGACGTCAAAGTACAGCCAAAGCATTTCTGAATCCAGTAAAAGATCGCAAGAATCTGTTTGTCATGAAGCATTCGTATGTCACAAGTGTCTTGATCGATAAATCGAACCGAGCGTACGGAGTAAAACTTTCATACAAAGGCAAGCCATGGAAAGCGTACGCGAAAAAGGAAGTGATTTTATCTGCGGGATCATTCATGAGTCCACAGTTGCTCATGAGATCTGGCGTCGGACCCAAAAATGATCTAGAAAATCTCAAAATTCGAGTGAAGAGTGATTTACCCGTTGGCAAAAATTTGATAGATCAAGCTTTAACTCTCTTATTCTTTAAAGGTGACAATATATTGCCAGCCACAAGTCCAACCGACTCACTCGATGCCATTTACAATGTTGCTGTTCACAACTCGGGCGCATATGTCTCTTCATTTAAGTTGGCCGCATTTTTGAACACAGAAAACGGTGCAAAATATCCAAATTATGAAACGGTTTACAATATATTCCCTCGAAATAGTACATCAGAAATAAACTCACTCGTTGACTTACTAGGAATTGATCGCAACACTGCACAACCAGTGTACGAAATGAATAAAAACCATGATATTCTGCTGATAGATCTGTTTTTGCTACAACCGAAATCTACTGGAACCGTGAGACTGAACGGAACATCAGCATACAATAGACCAATCATTGATGTAAATTATTTCGAAGACGATAGTGATCTTGAAACACTGGCTGCTGCAACGAAAGAACAATCATCATACGCCAGTACGAAGGCATTCCGGTCAAAGAATGCCGAGCTAATAAGAATTCCGTTACCCAATTGCGATGGAAAATTCGAATACGGATCGATTGATTATTGGAAGTGTTACATCCAAGTGATAAGCAGCGGGAGTGCACATCATGTTGGCAGTTGCAAAATGGGACCAACGACTGACACCACTTCTGTGGTCGATCCAGAGTTGCGAGTTCACGGAATCAACGGTTTGAGAGTTATTGACGGCAGTGTGTAAGTATAGAATGGGCTTTATTCAATGGAATAGTCTTGTTCAATAGATAAAGCCTTGTTCAAAAAAGCAACAAAATGAGAAGAAGAATAAACAAAATCATTTCGTTCATTCTAGAATGCCTTACATCACTTCAGGACATCCAACAGCACCCATCGTGATGATAGCCGAAAAAGGTTCTGATTTTATCAAAAAGCAATATTTATTTTTGGATTAGGTTTAAAACTTTTGATGGTTCACACTCTAATAAAGGAAATGTTTTGATTGCACCAGATTTTTATTCTAATAATTTCATTAGTAGACTTTGGAACATAAACATTAAACAAATCTGAATAACAATTAAATTAATCATGGATGAAATAAATTCGCCTGAGTTTCAATATATGCTAGCTTATTCTAATGTTACAGAATAAAATCCCTGTATCTCCCTTGCGAATTATTGTAAAGAGAGGTAAATGAATTTTGAATTTAAAAAAATGTGGTTAATTTGATAAGCTGGACATTTGTTAAGCGGGCAATGGTAATTTTCTGCACTGAATCAAGAGCATTAAAATTAAACTTCAAAATTTACTATGTGGAGTTGATTATTCTGCACTTCAACGATTAGATCTATTTGCTATTTGCCAGTGATAAGATAAACATCAGAAGAAGAAGAAAAAATCATACAAAAAATATGAAATGTTCTCAGTAGAATAGAAATAATATGCAGGAAGAAAAAACAAGAACGAAAAGAGCAAAATGGGCAAAGAACAAGTTTGTGCTGCGAACATCGCGCATGATTCACAGACTTGTTCACTTCATGTGGCGTTATGAAGAATTCTCGGCAACAAAAATCAGGTGAGACAAAATCCGGATGAAAAATATGATGAATTCGGGAATGTTGAAAATCTGGACGGTATGAAAATACGGATGAACAAAAATCTGGACGAAAAAAAATCAGGGTGAAATTCCGGATTCTGTCACATTCCTTCATTATGACACCCAATAAACATCGACTGGCTGAAATAAGGCCCGTTCTAACGTTGATGATTTCAGTACGCCCAACGGTAATACTTACTGTCTTTTTCACCTAATTTACATGTTGCAACAACAGAAATCTTCATATAACAATATGACGTAGAAACTAACGCCATCTCACGACGCGTACCATTACCATATGAATGTATTATTGTAACCTCAAATTGTGTCCCATTCATTGTTTGATTAAATGTTGTCGCAGGTACGGGTCGCTAGATGGCGCTAGTTATGCACATTGTCTTAGCTGTCAGATTGTGCAAAATAAAAATATATTAATCATCGATTGATTCAAGTTAGATATCAAAAGAAACCATAAAAAAGAAACCCTTGATAATAACGCAATAAAAAACATTTTGTAAGATCACTCACTTACCCAGAGTGATTTAAATAAAACATATTTGAAGTGGTCAAGGAGCTAACCTAAAAATGTGACATTCGATAGAACCAGATTTATATTTGAATTACAAGAATATATTATTTCAAACCGTTTTCGCATTAATGTTGTTTATCGAATAAGTGTCTTTTTTGCATGCACGAAAAATTTGAGAATAGTAATCGAAGCCTAGGCGTTCAGTATTTAAAATGTGTATAGAATTTATGAAAGCGCGATGGAACAAAGAACATTTAAACTGATACAACCAAATTGTTTGCTGTCAAATCCTGTCTCACTCACACCAACCGTCACACTGACTCGTTCGTGTACGAATTGCTGTTAGCGTAAAAGAGATGTTGTTCGCAGTAAACTCAGTTTAGATGTTCTTTAGGCTTTCATTGAAGCCTATTGTATTCACTCGGGAAGCAATCATCTAGTGAAATCAAAAAGGCATTGATGGTTGATCAAGAATATTAATTTTACGAAGCATTCTATAGAAATGTAAATAAATCACGATTACGTAATTAAAAAAAAGTCGATTGAATTGATTGGCTCGAGTTGATATGAATATAAAATATTTCGAAAACACTTAAATAATTCAGAGCAGCGTGAATCGTATTTATTTCGACGGAAAGTAATAGAATCGAATTAGTTTTGTTCAATCGTCGGAGAGAGTAGAACCAACTTTATATAAACATTGTACTT
>NW_022599235.1:0-2133 GCF_009176505.1 Sitodiplosis mosellana | reverse complement strand
TTTTTTTTTTCAATGCAAGAATTTAATCTTGTTATTTTAAAACGTAAAATCAAACATTTTTCTCGTGTTTTTGCGTGTTTTTGTCAACACAAGAGTAACTTAAGAATTGCGAACAAATGTCAGTTCATTTGTTGACGTTCCACGTTCCGATTGTTTCAATGACAACATGAAGTGACATTTGTCGCAGTTATTCATGTTGATGAAAACACGTGAAAACACAAAAATTTCATTTAATTTTATATTTTCTAAAATATTAGAATATTGTTTTTTATTGAAACATGTTTTTTTGAGTTTTTCTCTTCAAGTGATTGCTATTTTTATACAAACGTGGTATTTCATTGTGTGGTTTGTGTTTGTTTTTGTTTGTTTATTGATTGATTCATGTCGACACAATGATTCTAATAGTGATATGCTGTGCAATTGAGGCTTGAAATATTTTTTTTTCTCATTTGGAAAAAATATCAATGGAATAAGAGAGATATCAGTGAAATGCAAGCAGATTTTTATGTTTTTATGTGAAAGAACTACTATTCAAAACAGTCAATAACAGTATACCCAACGTGTAAGCGTCTGAATACTATTGGTATACAACGGTTCTATTACATGTTCTTGCACCAGTTGGCGCTTCTGGGCTCATTTATATGAGAACTGTCAAGAAGGCGCAGTGTCGGGTTTTGTTGTCGGATTTTTTCATTTTTTTCCACCTAGGGTGCAAGGCGGATGCAATTTTTTGTTCCAAAGTAGGCTCGAAATCGCTCTTCCTCTGCCGAATATAGTCTCGGCCACGTGCTTTCATATCTTCGATGAGATTAAAGTTTTCAATTCTCAACAACAATAACACGTGTTTCCAATGTTAGCCTATTTAGGTCAGCTTGTAATTTCAGAAAATCATCGTAATGTTCGATGTGTTTCCACAGGCGAGTGTCATCAGCGAATGACTGAAGAATTGAGTTGCTAACGTGTTTCGGCAAATCAATGATGAACAGTAGAAACAATGTAGCACCAATCGGGTATCCTTGTCCGTACGAAAATGTATATCAATTTTGCATATTTCACATTTTTCGAAAAAAAAAACCCGAAATTTTCTTCCAGCTACGCCACTGTATCCAGAAGCAGTTTTTATTGTTTGCACTGCGCAAAATGAAGTTGCCACACAGATTCAGGAAGCCGCCATACGAATGCCGACTGCTTGAATTACAAATGATTACGCTGGAAGAGCGGAGAAAGATAGCACAAATATCACTTGTCCACAATGTGATATTCGGAAATACTTCATCGAAATACATATTGAGCAAAATAACACAGTGCAACACATGGATGAGAGACTCACTTTAACCAATCGCTTCTGAAAGTACTTACCAAAACTAGATATTCTTCATCATTACTTTTGCCAACTTACATCATATATTCATTTTATGAAATTATGTATTTTTGGCTCAAACTGAATTTTGAGCAGACGTTCGCATTTGCATTGCTTAGGAAGCAGCATGCTTTAAGGCACAGCATTAATGCTAGCATATCGATGGTTGCAACAGCGACGCATACACGGATCTCGCGCTCACAAAAGCCGCAAACACATCTCTCGTGCTCAGTAGCCGTCGCATCAACAAACATACACACGCATACAACAAACGTATATATATCTCTATACGTTTGTTGTATGCGTGTGTATGTTTGTTGATGCGACGGCTACTGAGCACGAGAGATGTGTTTGCGGCTTTTGTGAGCGCGAGATCCGTGTATGCGTCGCTGTTGCAACCATCGATATGCTAGCATTAATGCTGTGCCTTAAAACATGCTGCTTCCTAAGCAATGCAAATGCGAACGTCTGATTTTGAGCACTTTTCCGATATTTTCACAAGGCTATTTCTCGGTGAACCGTAAGGAATATTGTTTTTGTGTCTTCAGCAAAGTTGTAGGTATTGAATTGGAGAAAAAAAATGTGAAACAAACCTACCCCAAAAAATGCACCCAGGGCCCGAAAATCTCAAAAATGCCCATTTTTTACCATTTTTCAAACATAGCTCGCAGCGTATCCAATTTTTATGGCCACTGTCTTCAGCAATTTTGTAGCCAACGTATAACTGGACAATTTTGCTCAACATATCAACCCGGAAAAATCATGTTCTATCT